>NW_012311784.1:0-2309 GCF_000151885.1 Dipodomys ordii | reverse complement strand
ATCATCTTCCAGCCCCTGCTTCCTGACCGGATGGTGATATCTGAAGCACTCAGCGGCAACCAGACAGCCAGAGGGGAACGCGAGCCATCCATGCAGGTGGCGTAACCGTCCATCCTCACCACCCCCCGCAGGCGATTACTCGACGACGACCACGACCTCCGACCCCCCTCCCCCGCACCAAAATCCACAACCCTACCCTCGGAACAAAATAAAACAATTTTGCTTGAATCTCACGCTGCCTTTTGTTTGTAATTGACGCAATAGGAGAAGGGGAGGGATCTCATTTCTGGTGCCTGACGGGGGGGGGAGGGGGGAGGGGGCGGGGGAATTGGAGAGGAGAGAAGAGGGGGCAGAGGGCATCTCAGTGTATCTGTGTGTGTGCGTGCGTGCATCTTTGAGGAAACTCAAAGATCGGACGCGACAGAGCATGTATGTAGTCCAGCCGGACCAATTCACCACGTCTCTGTCTCTTGTCTCTCTGTTTCTGTTTCTCTATTTCTCTCTCTTTGTCTCTGTCTGTCTGTCTGTCTGTCTGTCTGTCTGTCTCTCTTTCTCTCTCTCTCTCTCTCCCTTTTGAATTCTTTCTCCCGCCCGCCCGCCCGCCCGCACTCCCTCCCTCCTTTTCCTCTCGACTTGCCAGTCAATCCTGGGGCTTGAGCTACTGTACTGGCGCTCCAACACACAACGGTCCCACTCCGAGCCTGCCTGCCTGCCTGCCTGCCTATGCATGGGCCCCATACTCCAACGAGGCACATCATCATCCCCACCCCACCCCTTCTCTGAAAAGAAGGCAGTCTCTCTCGGGGCCAGCCAGCCTGGGCCGGTTTTCTCAGTCAGTCAGTGCGTGGTTTGTTTGTTCTTTTTTTTCCCCCATGCATTTCATGAGAGAAAACTGCAATTCACAAAACCACCACTAGATTGCGCGCGTTCGCCGTCGACAAGGTGGATGGGGCGGCGGGAGGGGCAAAACACGGGTCGGGTCAGTCACTCACTCAGTCAGTCAGTCCTCACCTACCCGGCAGTGGGGAGTGAGAGTTCTGACATACACATACATATAGGTTGTTATGATTCATTATTATCATCATTTGCTTTTCCTCTGTCGTAGCCATGACGACGGGGAGGGGGGAGGGCGGGGTTTCGACCGCCAGCCAACGTGTTGTGGAGGGGGAGGTGTCCCACTGTTTCCTCTCTGTGTCCCCCGCTGTGTCCTGCTCTGTCCCCCGTTGTTTCCCCTGCTTTGTCCCCACTGTGTCCCGCTGTGTCCCTGCTGTATCGACACTGTGTCCCGCTGGGTCCCGCTGTGTCCTCGCTGTGTTCCTTTCTGTGTCCCGCTGTGACCAACTCTCTGTCCCCTGCTGTGTACCGCTGTGTCCACCTCTCTGTCACCTGCTGTGTCCCGCTCTGTCCCCCGCTGTGTCTCACGCTTTGTCCCCGCTGTGTCCAGCTGTGTCCCGCTGTGTCCCCCACTGTGTCCCGATGTGTCCCCAGCTGTGTACCCCGCTGTGTCCCGCTGTGTCCCCGCTGTATCCACTCTGTGTCCCACTGAATTCCGCTGAGTCCTTGCTGTGTTCCCCGCTGAGTCCCGCTGTGTACCCCTCTGTGTCGCCATCTGTGTCCCGCTGTGTCCCCCCTGTGTCCTGCTGTGTACTGCTGTGTCCTCGCTGAGTCCCGCTGTGTCCCCACTCTGTCCCACTGTGTCCCCGCTGTATTGACGCTGTGTCCCGCTGGTTCCAGCTGTGTCCTCGCTGTGTTCCCCGCTGTGTCCCTCTGTTTCCCCCTCTGTGTCCCCCTCTGTGTCCCGCTGTGTACCCCGCTGTTTCCCCCTGTGTCTCGCTTTGTCCCCCGCTGTGTCCCTGTTGTGTCCCTGCTGTGTCCTGCTGTATACTGCTCTGTCACCTGCTGAGTCCCTCTGTGTCCCCGCTGTGTTCCACTGTGACCCCCTTTGTCCCCCGCTGTGTCCCACTGTGTCCCGCTGTGTCCCCCGCTGTGTCCCCCGCTGTGTCCCGCTTTGTCCCTCGCTGTGTCCCTCTGTGTCCTCGCTGTGTCCCCCGCTGTGTCCCGCTGTGTCCCCCGCTGTGTCCTGATGTGTCCTGCTTTGTCCCGCTGTGTCCCTGCTGTGACCTTCAGATCCCACTGTGTCCCCCGCTGTGTCCCGCTGTGTCACCCGCTGTGTCCCGCTGTGTCCACTGCTGTGTCCGCGCTCTGTCCCTCTGTGTCCTCGCTGTGTCCCCCGCTGTGTCCCACTGTGTGCTCGCAGTGTCCCCCGCTGTGTCCTGATGTGTCCCGCTTTGTCCCGCGGTGTCCCTTGA
>NW_012311783.1:0-2309 GCF_000151885.1 Dipodomys ordii | reverse complement strand
ACAGCGAGGACAGAGCGGGACATAGTGAGGACACAGAGTGGACTCAGCGGGGGACACAGCGGGGGACAAAGCGGGACACCACAGGACACAGTGGGACATAGAGGGGACACTGCGGGGACACAGCGGGACACAGCGGGGATACAGCGGGACACAGCGGGACAAAGCGGTCACAGTGGTGGACACCGCGA
The DNA here is from genome assembly GCF_000151885.1 of Dipodomys ordii. Lineage (NCBI taxonomy): Eukaryota > Metazoa > Chordata > Mammalia > Rodentia > Heteromyidae > Dipodomys > Dipodomys ordii. The sequence goes on along the minus strand of NW_012311783.1, from coordinate 2,121 downwards.
GGACACAGCGGGACACAGCAGGGACACAGAGGGGACTCAGCGGGGGACACAGCAAGGGACAAAGCGGAACACCATGGAACACAGCGGGACACAGCGGGACAGAGCGGGGACACTGAGGGGACACCGCGGGACACAGCGGGACACAGCAGGACACATCGGGGACACTGCTGGGACACAGTGCGACACAGCGAGGGACACAGTGGGACACAGCGGGATACAGCAAGGGACATAGGGGGGACAAAGCGGGACACAGCGGGGGACACAGCGAGGACACAGCGGAACAGGGTGGGACTCAGTGGGGGACAAAGTGGGAGACAGCGGAGGACACAGCGAGGAGCACAGCTGGACACAGCGGGGAAACAGAGGGGACTCAGCAGGGGACACAGCAGGGGACACAGCGAGAGACACAGCGGGACACAGCGCGGGACACAGCGTGACACAACGGGGGACACAGCGGGACACAGCGCGGGACACAGCGGGACACAGGGGGACAGAGCGGGGGACAGAGCGGGACACAGCAAGACACAGCGGGGACACTGCGGGGACACAGTGCGACACAGCGAGGGACACAGCGGGATACAGCAATGGACACAGCGGGGACAAAGCGGGACACAGCGGGGGACACAGCAAGGACACAGCGGGACACAGTGGGACTCAGCTGGGGTCAAAGCGGGAGACAGCGGAGGACACAGCGAGGACACAGCAGGACACAGCGGGGAAACAGAGGGGACTCAGCAGGGGACACAGCGGGGGACACAGCGGGACACAGCGTGGGACACAGCAGGGGACAGAGCGTGACACAACGGGGAACACAGCGTGACACAGCACGGGACATAGCTGGGGACACAGCGGGACACAGGGGGACAGAGCGGGGGACAGAGCGGGACACAGCGGGGACACAGCGGGGACACAGTGGGACACAGCGGGGACACAGCGGGACACAGCGGGGACACAGCGGGACACAGCAGGACACAGCGGTCACAGAGGTGGACACAGCGAGGACACAGCGGAACACAGCGGGGGACACAGCAGGACACAGCGGGGGATACAGCGGGACAAAGCAAGACACAGCGTGGTCACAGCAGTGGACACAGAGGGACACAGCAGGGGACACAGCGGGACACAGAGGGGGACACAGCGGGATACAGCGGGGGACACAGCAGAGGACACATCTGGACACAGTGGGGGACACAGTGGGATATAGCGGGACACAGCTGGACACAGTGGGACACAGCGGGGACAAAGCATGCGACACAGCAGGGGACAGAACGGGAGACAGCGGGGGACACAGCGAAGACACAGCGGGACACAGCGGGGACACAGCGGGGGACATAGCGGGACAACACCGGGGGACATAGCGGGACACCACCGAACACAGCGGGACACAGCGGGGACACAGCGGGACACAGCGGGGCACACAGCGGGACACAGTGGGGGACACAGCGGGAGACACAGCGGGACACAGCGGGGAACACAGCGAGGACCCAAAGGGACCCAGCAGGACACAGCATCGATGCAGCGGGGGACACTGCGGGACACAGAGGGACACAGCGGAGGACAGAGCTGAACACAGCGAGGGACACAGGGACGACACAGAGGGACAGAGCGGGGACACAGCGGGACATAGTGAAGGACAGAGTGGGACACAGCGGGGGACACAGGGAGGACACAACGGGACACAGCGGTGACACAGCAGGGACTCAGCTGGGGACACAGCAAGGGACAAAGCGGGACACCACGGAACACAGCGGGACACAGCGGGACAGAGCGGGGACACTGCGGGGACACAGCGGGACACAGCGGGGGACACAGCGGGACACAGCGAGGGACAAAGCGGGGACACGGGACACAGCGGAGAAACAGCGAGACACAGCGGGACACAGCGGGACACAACAGGGACACAGCAGGGACTCAGCGGGGGACACAGCAAGGGACAAATTGGGACACCACGGAAAACAGCGGGACACAGCGGGACAGAGCGGGGACACTGCGGGGACACCACGGGACACAGCGGGACACAGCAGGACACAACGGGGACATTGCGGGGACACAGTGCGACACAGCGAGGGACACAGTGGGACACAGCGGGATACAGCAAGGGACACAGCGGGACAAAGCGGA
>NW_012311782.1:0-2309 GCF_000151885.1 Dipodomys ordii | reverse complement strand
GAGAAGCAGAAGAAGATGTAGGAGAAGCAGAAGAAGAAGCAGGAGAAGCAGAAGCAGAAGAAACAGAAGAACGAGAAGAGCAGAAGCAGAAGCAGACGGAGAAACAGAAGCAAAAGGAGAAGAAGAAGAAGCAGAAGTTGAAGCAGAAGAAGAAGAAACAGAAAAAGCAGAAGAAGCAGAAGAAGAAGCAGCAGGAGAAGCAGAAGAAGAAGAAGAAGAAGAAGAAGAAGAAGAAGAAGAAGAAGAAGAAGAAGAAGAAGAAGAAGAAGAAGAAGAAGAAGAAGAAGAAGAAGAAGGAGAAGGAGAAAGAGAAGGATAAGGAGTAGGAGAAACAGAAGGATAAGCAGAAGCAGAAAGAGAAGGAGAAGGAGAAGGAGAAGCAGGAGAAGCAGAAGAAGCAGAAGCAGGAGAAGCAGAAGCAGAATGAAAATCAGAAGAAGGAGAAATTGAAACAGAAGAAGATGCAGAAGGAGAAGCAGAAGCAGTAGTAGAAGCAGAAGAAGGAGAAGCATAAAGAGAAACAGAAGGAGAAGCAGAAGCAGGAGAAGCAGAATCAGAAGAAATAGAAGAAGGAGAAGAAGCAGAAGCAGAAAGAGAAGCAGAAACAGAAGGAGAAGCAAAAATAGAAGCAGAAGAAGCCGAAGAAGCAAAAGCAGAACCTAAAGCAGAAGGAGAAGCAGGAGAAGCAGAAGAAGCAGAATCTGGAGAAGAAGAAGGAGAACCAGAAGGAGAAGCAGAAGCAGAAAGAGAAGCAAAAGCAGAAGGAGAAGCAGAAGGAGAAGCAGAAGAAACAGAAGAAGCAGAATCAGTAGCAGAAGAAGCTGAAGATGCAGAACCAGAAAGAGAAGCAGAAGGAAGAGCAGAAGAACGAGAAGGAGAAACAGAAGGAGAAGCAGAAGGAGACGCAGGAAAAGCAGAAGAAACAGAAGCAGACGGAGAAGAAGGAGAAGGAGAAGCCGAAGCAGAAGAAGAAGCAGAAGGAAAAGCACAAGCAGAAGGAGATGCAGAAGGAGAAGCAGGAGATGCAGAAGAAGCAGAAGCAGAAGGAGAAGAAGAAGGAGAAGAATCAGAATCAGAAGAAGCAGAAGCAGAAATAGAAAGAGAAGCCGACGAAGAGAAGCAGAACGAGAAGCAGGAGAAGCAGAAGAAGCAGAGCGTGAGAAGCAGAAGGAAAAGAAACAGAAGAAATAGAAGGAGCAGAAGCAGAAGGAGAAGCAGAAGCAGAAGGATAAGCAAAAGAGAAGGAGGAGAAGCAGAAGAAGCAGGAGAAGTAGAAGCAGAAGAAACAGGAAAAGCCGAAGAAGCAGAAGCAGAATCTGAAGCAGAAGGAGAAACAGAAGAAGCACGATCTGAAGCAGAAGCAGAAGAAACAGAAATAGTAGAATAAGCAGAAGCAGAAGCAGCAGGAGAAGCAGAAGAAGAAGATGAAGAAGGCGAAAGAGGAAGATTAGGAGTAGGAGAAGCAAAAGGATAAGCAGAAGCAGAAAGAGACGCAGAAGGAGAAGCAGCAAGAGAAGCAAGAGAAGGAGAAGAAACAGAAGGCGCAGAAGCAGAATGAGAAGCAGAAGGAGAAATTGAAGCAGAAGCAGAAGCAGAAGGAGAAACAGAAGCAGAAGGAGAAGCAGAAGAAGGAGAAGGAGAAGAAGAAGCACAAAGAGAAGCCGAACGAGAAGCAGGAGAAGCAGAAGCAGGAGAAGCAGAAACAGAAGAAACAGAAGAAGGAGAAGAAACAGAAGGAGAAGCAGAAACAGAAGGAAAAGCAGAAAGAGAAGCAGGAGAAGCAGAAGAAGCAGCAGCAGGAGAAGCAGAAGCAAAAGAAGCAGAAGCAGAACCTGAAGCAGAAGGAGAAGCAGGAGAAGCAGAATCTGGAGAAGCAGAAGGAGAAGCAGAAGCAGAAAGAGAAGCAAAAGCAGAAGGAGAAGCAGAACTAGAAGCAGAAGAAACAGAAGAAGCAGAGGCAGTAGCAGAAGAAGCAGAAGATGCAGAAGCAGAAGGAGAAGCAGAAGAACGAGAAGGTGAAGGAGAAGGAGAAACAGAAGGAGAAGCAGAAAGAGAAGCAGAAGAAGGAGCAGGAGAAGGAAAAGCAGCAGGAGAAGCAGAAAGAGCAGCAGAAGGAGGAGCAGGATATGCAGAAACAGGAGAAGCATAAGCAGAACAAACAGGAGAAGGACAAGAAGCAGAAGCAGAAGGAGAAGCAGATACAGAAGGAGAAGCAGAAAGAGAAGTGATGAACTACTTGCAGCTGTATCTGGAGGAGAAGCCCATCGAGGCGATTGGAGCGCCAGTGACGAGGAAATGCTCGAGGAATC
>NW_012311781.1:0-2309 GCF_000151885.1 Dipodomys ordii | reverse complement strand
CCCCCACTGTGTCCCGCTGTGTCCGACTGTGTCCCGCTCTGTCCCCACTGTGTCCCGCTGTGTCCCCGCTGTGTGCCCGCTGTGTCCCGCTGTGTACCCCGCTGTGTCCAGCTGTGTCACCGCTTTGTCTCGCTGTGGCCACTCTCTGTCTCCGCTGTCCCCCGCTGTGTCCCCCGCTGTGTCCCGCTGTGTCCCCCGCTTTGTCCTGCTGTGTCCCGCAGTGTTCCTGCTGTGTCCCGCTGTGTCACACTGTGTCCCGTGGTGTCCCACTTTGTCCCACGCTGTGTCCCCCGCTGAGTCCCCTCTGTGTCGCCGCTGTGTCCCCCTGTGTCCTCGCTGTGTCCCCCGCTGTCTCCCGCTTTGACTCCCGCTGTGTTCCGCTGTGTCCCGCTGTGTCCCCGCTTTGTCCCCAGCTGTGTCCCACTGTGTCCCGCTGTGTACCCCGCTGTGTGCTGCTATGTTCCCGCACTGTCCCCGCTGTGTCCCGCTGTGTCCCGCTGTGTCCTCGCTGTGTCCCCAGCTGTGTACCCCACTGTGTCCGGCTGTGTCCCTGCTGTATCGACGCTGGGTCCCGCTGGGTCCCGCTATGTCCTCCCTTTGTCCCCCGCTGTGTCCCGCTGTTTCCGGCACTGTGTCTCGCTGTGTCTACTGCTGTGTCCCGGCTGTGTCCCGCTGTGTCCAGCTGGGTCCCTGCTGTATCCACGCTGGGTCCCGCTGGGTCCTGCTCTGTCATCCCTGTGTCCCCCGCTGTGTCCCGCTCTGTCCCCCGCTGTGTCTCTGCTGTGTCCCCGCTGAGTCCCGCTTTGTCCCGCTGTGTACTGCTGTGTCCCCCGCTGAATCCCGCTGTGCCCCAATGTGTCCCAATGTGTCCTCGCTCTGTCCCACGCTGTGTCCCGCTGTGTCCTCCCTGTGTCCCCCGCTGCGTCCTGCTGTGTCCCGCTGTGTCCCCCGCTGTGTTCCCCGCTATGTCCCGCTGTGTCCCGCTTTGTCCTGCTGTGTCCTTGCTGTGTCCCACGCTGTGTTCCGCTGTGTCCCCCGCTGTCTCCCGCTGTGTCCCGCTGTGTCCCCGCTGTGTCCCGCTGTGTCCCTGCTGTGACCCTCTCTGTCCCCGCTGTATTGACGCTGTGTTGACGCTGTGTCCCGGTGTGTCCGCGCTGTGTTTCTGGCTGTGTCCCGCTGTGTACCCCTCTGTGTCCCCTGCTGTGTCCCGCTGTGTCCCCTCTCTGTCCCCTGCTGTCCCCCGCTGTGTCCCCTGCTGTGTCTCACTGTATCACCCGCTTTGTCCCGCTGTGCCCCTGCAGTGTCCCCGCTGTGTCCCACTCTGTCACACTGTGTCCCGTGTTGTCCCGTTTTGTCCCCCGCTGTGACCTTGCAGTGTTTCCCGCTGTGTCCTGCTGTGTCCTCGCTGTGTTCCCCGCTGTGTCCCGCTGTGTCCCGCTGTGTCCCCCGCTGTGTCCCACTGTGTCCTTGCTGGGTCCCATGCTGTGTGCCGCTGTGTCCTCGATGTGTCCCCCGCTGTGTCCCGCTGTGTCCTGCTGTGTCACGCTGTTTCCCCGCTGTGTCCCTGCTGTGTCCCTCTGTGTACCCCGCTGTGTCCAGCTTTGTCCCCGCTGTGTCTCGCTGTGTCCCACGCTCTGTCCCCCACTGTGTCCCGCTCTGTCCTCCTCTGTGTCCCGCTGTGTCCCCCGCTGTGTCCCACTGTGTCCCCGCAGTGTCACTGCTGTTTCCTGCTTTGTCCCGCTGTGTTCCGTGGTGTCCCTCTTTTGTCTCCTGCTGTGTCCCCCGCTGAGACCCCGCTGTGTCAACGCTGTGTCCCCCTGTGTCCTGGCTGTGTCCCCCGCTGTCTCCAGCTCTGTACCCCACTGTGTCTCACGCTTTGTCCCCGCTGTGTCCCACTGTGTCCCGCTGTGTCCCGCTGTGCCCCCACTGTGTCCCCGCTGTGTCCCTGCTGTGTCCCTGCTTTGTCGCCGCTGTGTCCCGCTGTTTCCTGCTGTGTCCTCGCTTTCTCCCATGCTGTGTTCCGCTGTGTCCCCCGCTGTGTCCCCCTGTGTCCCGCTGTGTCCCCGCTGTGTCCCGCTGTGTCCCCCGCTGTGTCCCGCTGTGTCCCGCTTTGTCCCTGCTGTGACCCTCTCTGTCCCCGCTGTATTGACGCTGTGTCCCGGTGTGTCCCGCTGTGTCCGCGCTGTGTTCCCGGCTGTGTCCCACTGTGTACCCCTCTGTGTCCCCAGCTGTCTCCTGCTGTGTCCCCTCTATGTCCCCTGCTGTCCCCCGCTGTGTCCCCCGCTGTGTCTCGCTGTGTCGCCCACTGT
>NW_012311780.1:0-2309 GCF_000151885.1 Dipodomys ordii | reverse complement strand
AGTTCCGTGGTGTCCCGCTTTGTCCCCCGCTGTGTCCCGCTGTGTCCACTTCTGGGTCCCCGCTTGGTCCCACTGTGTCTCGCTGTTTCCCGCTGTGTCCTCACTTTGTCCCATGCTGTGTTCCGCTGTGTCCTCCCTGTGTCCCCCACTGTGTCCCGCTGTGTCCCCCGCTGTGCCCCGCAGTGTCCCGCTGTGTCCCGCTGTGTCCCGCTGTGTCCCCCGCTGTGTCCCGCTGTGTCCCCCGCTGTGCCCCGCAGTGTCCCGATGTGTCCCGCTCTGTCCCCCACTGTGTCCCCCGCTGAGTCCTCAGTGTGTCGCCGCTGTGTCCCGCTGTGTTCTCGCTGTGTCCCCTGCTGTCTCCCGCTTTGTCTCACGCTGTGTCCCACTGTGTCCCGCTGTGTCCTCGCTGTGTCCCCCGCTGTGTCCTGCTGTGTTCCCGCTGTGTCCCAAACTGTGTCCCGCTTTGTCCCGCTGTGTGCCCCGCTGTGTCCCACTATGTTCCCACAGTGTCCCCGCTGTGTCCCCGCTGTGTCCTCGCTGTGTTCCCCGCTGTGTCCCGCTGTGTCCCCCGCTGTGTCTCGCTGTGTCTACTGCTGTGTCCCCATTGTGTCCCGCTGTGTCTCGCTGTGTCCCGCTGTGTCCTCGCTGTTTCCCACGCTGTGTTCTGCTGTGTCCTCGCTGTGTCCCCTGCTGTGTCCCGTTGTGTCCCCAGCTGTGTACCCCACTGTGTCCCGCTGTGTCCCCGCTGTATCAACACTGTGTCCCGCTGGGTCCCGCTGTGTCCTCCCTGTGTTCCCCACTGTGTCCCGCTATGTACCCCTCTGTGTCCCTCGCTGTGACCCGCTGTGTCCTGCTGTGTACTGCTGTGTCCCGCGCTGTGTCCCGCTGTGTCCCCGCTGTGTCCCAAAGTGTCCACGCTGTGTCCCGTGCTGGGTCCCGCTGGTTCCCCTCTGTTTCCCCCGCTGTGTCCCGCTGTGTCCGGCTGTGTCCCCTGCTGTGTCCCCCGCTGTGTCCCCCGCATTGTCAGCGCTGTGTCCCGCTGTGTCCTCGCTGTGTCCCCCGCTGTCTCCTGCTCTGTACCCCGCTGTGTCTCAAGCTTTGTCCCCGCTGTGTCCCGCTGTGCCCCCACTGTGTCCCGTTGTGTCCACAGCTGTGTACCACGCTGTGCAACGCTGTGTCCTCGCTGTATCGACACTGTGTCCCTCTGGGTTCCGCTGTGTCCTCGCTGTGTTCCCCGCTGTGTCCTGCTTTGTCCCCCGCTGTGTCCCGCTGTGTCCCGCTGTGTACCCCTCTGTGTCCCCGGCTGTGTCCCACTGTGTCCCGCTGTGTACTGCTGTGTCCCACGCTGAGTCCCGATGTGTCCCCGCTGTGTCCCAATGTGTCCTCGCTGTGTCCCCCGCTGTGTCCCGCTGTGTCCCGCCTGTGTCCCCATCTGTGTCCCGCTGTGTCCCACTGTGTCACCCGCTGTGTCCCCTGTTGTGTCCCGCTGTGTCCCCCGCTGTGTCACCGCTGTGTCCCGCTGTGTCCTCGCTGTGTCCCCCGCTGTATCCTGCTCTGTCCCCCGCTGTATCTCATGCTTTATCCCCACTGTGTCCGACTGTGTCCCGCTGTGTCCCCACTGTGTACCATTGTGTCCACAGCTGTGTACCAAGCTGTGTAATGCTGTGTACCCGCTGTATCGACGCTGTGTCCCGCTGTGCCCCCACTGTGTCCCGCTGTGTCCCCCGCTGTGTACCACGCTGTGTAACGCTGTGTCCCCTCTCTGTCTCCGCTGTCCCCCGCTGTGTTCCCCGCTGTGTCCCGCAGTGTCCCGCTGTGTCCCCCGCTGTGTCCCTCGCTGTGTCCCGCTGTGTCCCCCGCTGTGTCCCGCTGTGTCCCCCCTGTGTCCCTGGCTGTGTCCCGCTGTGTCCCGCTGTGTCCCCCGCTGTGTCCCCCGCTGTGTCCCGCTGTGTCCCCCGATGTGTCCCGCTGTGTCCTTGCTGTGTCATCCGCTGTGTCCCGCTGTATCCTCGCTGTGTCCCCCGCTGTGTCCCGCTGTTTCCCTGCTGTATCAGCGCTGTGTACCTCTGTGTACCCCGCTGTGTCCAGCTTTGTCTCTGCTGTGTCTCACTGTGTCCCACGCTCTGTTCCCCACAGTGTCCCGCTGTGTGCCCCGCTGTGTCCCGCTCTGTCCCGCTGTGTCCCCTGCTGTGTCCCGCTGTTTCCCCGCAGTGTCACCTCTGTTTACCTCTGTATCCCGCTGTGTTCCGTGGTGTCAACGCATTGTCCCCCGCTCTGTCCCCCGCTGAGTCCCCGCTGTGTCCCGGTGA
>NW_012311779.1:0-2309 GCF_000151885.1 Dipodomys ordii | reverse complement strand
GAGAAGCACAAGAAGGAGAAATTGAAGGAGAAGGAGAAGGAGACGGAGAAGCAGAAGGAGAAGTAGGAGAAGCAGAAGAAGAAGAAGCAGGAGAAGCAGAAACAGAAGAAACAGAAGGAGAAGAGCAGAAGCAGAAGGAGAAGCAGAAGGAGAAGCAGAAGAAGCAGAAGCTGAAGCAGAAGAAGAATAAACAGAAAAAGCAGAAGAAGCAGAAGAAGAAGCAGCAGTAGAAGCACAAGAAGAAGAAGGAGAAGGAGAAAGAGAAGGATTAGGAGTAGGAGAAACAGAAGGATAAGCAGAAGCAGAAAGAGAAGGAGAAGCAGGAGAAGCAGAAGGAGCAGAAGCAGGAGAATCCGTAGCAGAATGAAAAGCAGAAGGAGAAATTGAAACAAAAGAAGATGCAGAAGGAGAAGCAGAAGCAGAAGTATAAGCAGAAGAAGGAGAAGCTGAAGGAGAAGCATAAAGAGAAACAGAAAGAGAAGCAGGAGAACAGAAGCAGGAGAAGCAGAATCAAAAGAAATAGAAGAAGGATAAAAAGCAGAAGCAGAAAGAGAAGCAGAAGGAGAAGCAGAAATAGAAGCAGAAGAAGCTGAAGAAGCAGAAGCAGAACCTGAAGCAGAAGGAGAAGCAGGAGAAGCAGAAGAAGCAGAATCTGGAGAAGAAGGAGAACCAGAAAGAGAAGCAGAAGCAGAAAGAGAAGCAAAATCAGAAGGAGAAGCAGAAAGAGAAGCAGAAGAAACAGAAGAAGCAGAAGCAGAAGCAGTAGCAGAAGAAGCTGAAGATGCAGAAGCAGATAGAGAAGCAGAAGGAATAGCAGAATAACGCCAAGGAGAAACAGAAGGAGAAGAAGAATGAGAAGCAGAAGGAGAAGCAGGAAAAACAGAAGAAGCAGAAACAGACGGAGAAGCAGAAGAAGGAGAAGCAGAAGCAGAAGAAGAAGCAGAAGGAAAAGCACAAGCAGAAGGAGATGCAGAAGGAGTAGCAGGAGAAGCAGAAGAAGCAGAAGCAGAAGGAGAAGAAGAAGGAGAAGAAGCAGAATCAGAAGAAGCAGAAGGAGAAGTAGAAAGAGAAGCCGACGAAGAGAAGCAGAACGAGAAGCAGGAAAGCAGAAGAAGCAGAGCGGGAGAAGCAGAAGAAGAAGAAACAGAAGAAATAGAAGGAGCAGAAGCAGAAGGAGGAGCAGAAGTAGAAGGAGAAGCAGAAAGAGAAGCAGGAAAAGCAGAAGAATCAGAGGCAGGAGAAGCAGAAGCAGAAGAAACAGGAGAAGGACAAGAAGCAGAAGCAGAAGGAGAAGCAGAAACAGAAGGAGAAGCAGAAAGAGAAGGAGGGGAAGCAGAAGAAGCAGAAGCAGGAGAAGCAGAAGCCTAAGAATCCGAAGAAGCAGAAGCAGAACCTGAAGCAGAAGGAGAAGCAGGAGAAGCAGAAGAAGCAGAATCTGGAGAAGCAGAATGAGAAGCTGAAGGAGAAGCAGAAGCAGAAAGAGAATCAAAAGGAGAAGGAGAAGCCGAAGAAACAGAAGATGCAGAAGCAGTAGCAGTTGCAGCAGAAGTAGAAGGAGAAGCAAAAGTAAAAGCAGAAGAACGAGAAGGAGAAGGAGAAACAGAAGGAGAAGCAGAAGGAGAAGCAGAAGAAGCAGAAGGAGAAGCAGAAGGAGATACAGAAGCAGAAGAAGCAGCAGAAGGAGAAGCAGAAGCACAAGAAGATGCAGAAGGAGAAGCTGGAGAAGCAGAAGAAGCAGAAGCAGAAGGAGAAGGAGAAGTAGGAGAAGGAGAAGGAAGAGCCGCAGAAGCAGTAGGAGAAGCAGAAGGAGAAGCAGAATGAGAAGCAGAAAGAGAAGCAGTAGAAGAAGAAGAAGCAGGAAAAGCAGAAGCAGCAGAAAGAGAAGAAGAAGAAGAAGAAGAAGAAGAAGAAGAAGAAGAAGAAGAAGAAGAAGAAGAGGAAGCATAAGGAGAAGTAGTAGAAGCAGAAGAAGCAGAAACAGGAGAAGTTGAAGATAAAGAATAAGCAAATGAAGCAGAAGCAGAAGCAGTGGGAGAAACAGAAGAAGGAGAAGGAGAAGGAGCAGCAGAAAGAGAAGCAGAAGCAGAAAGAGAAGCAGAAACAGAAGGAGAACAAGAAGGAGAAGCAGGAGAATCAGAAGAAGCAGAAGTAGAAGCAGAAAGAGAAGAAAGAGAAGCAGAAGTAGAATCAGAAGAAACAGAAGAAGAAGAAACAGAAGCAAAAGAACAAGACGAAGGAGAAGAGCAGAAGCAGAAGCAGAAGGAGAAGCAGAAGCAGAAGGAGAAGCAGAAAGAGAAGCAGGAGAAGCA
>NW_012311778.1:0-2309 GCF_000151885.1 Dipodomys ordii | reverse complement strand
GAAGAAGCAGGGAGATGCAGAAGCAGAAGAAAAAGAATAAGCTTAAGAAGCAGAAGCAGAAGAACTGGGAGAAGCAGAAGCAGAAGGAGAAGGAGCAGCAGAAGGAGAAGCAGAAGCAGAAAGAGAATCAGAAACAGAAGGACAACAAATGGAGAAGCAGGAAAATCAGAAGAAGCAGAAGTAGAAGCATAAGAAACAGAAGCAAAAGAAACAGAAGAAACAGAAGCAAAAGAAACAGAAGAAGGAGAAGAGCAGAAGCAGAAGCAGAAGGAGAAGCAGAAGCAGAAGGAGAAGCAGAAAGAGAAGCAGGAGAAGCAGAAGAAGCAGGAGAAGCAGAAGTAATAGAAACAGAAGAATCTTAAGAAGCAGAAGCAGAATCTGAAGCAGAAGGAGAAACAGAAGAAGCAGAATCTGAAGCAGAAGCAGAAGAAACAGTAATAGTAGAATAAGCAGAAGCAGAAGCAGCACGAGAAGCAGAAGAAGAAGACGGAGAAGGCGAGAGAGAAGGATTAGGAGTAGGAGAAGCAAAAGGATAAGCAGAAGCAGAAAAAGACGCAGAAGAAAAAGCAGCACAAGAAGTAGGAGAAGCAGGAGAAGCAGAAGAAACAGAAGACGCAGAAGCAGAATGAGAAGCAGAAGGAGAAATTGAAGCAGAAGCAGAAGGAGAAGCAGAAGCAGAAGGAGAAGCAGAAGAAGGAGAAGGAGAAGCAGAAAGAAAAGCAGATAGAGAAGCAGAACGAGAGGCAGGAGAAGCAGAGGCAGGAGAAGCAGAAGAAACAGAAGAAGGAGAAGAAGCAGAAGCAGAAGGAGAAGCAGAAACAGAAGGAGAAGCAGAAAGAGAAGGAGGGGAAGAAGAAGAAGCAGAAGCAGGAGAAGCAGAAGCATAAGAATCCCAAGAAGCAGAAGCAGAACCTGAAGTAGAAGAAGAAGCAGAAGAAGCAGAATCTGGAGAAGCAGAAGGAGAAGAAGAAGCAGAAAGAGAAGCAAAAGCAGAAGGAGAAGCAGAAGAAACAGAAGAAACAGAAGCAGTAGCAGAAGAAGCTGAAGATGTAGAAGCAGAAAAAGAAGCACAAGAAATAGCGGAAGAACGAGAAGGAGAAGGAGAAACAGAAGGAGAAGCAGAAGGAGAAGCAGGATGAGAAACAGAAGCAGAAGAAGCAGCACAAGGAGAAGCAGAAGAAGAAGAAGATGCATAAGGAGAAGCAGGAGATGCAGAAGAAGCAGAAGCAGGAGAAGCAGAAGCATAAGTATCCGAAGAAGCAGAAGCAGAACCTGAAGCAGAAGGAGAAGCAGAAGAAAGAGAAGAAGTAGAAGCAGTAGCAGTTGTAGCAGAAGCAGAATGAGAAGCAGAAGGAAAAGCAGAAGAACAAGAAGGAGAAGGAGAAACAGAAGGAGAAGCGGAAGGAGAAGCAGAAAGAGAAGCAGGTAAAGCAGAAGAAGAAGAAGCAGAAGGAGAATCAGAAGGAGAAGCAGAAGAAGGAGAAGGAGAAGCAGAAGAAGATGCAGCAGGAGAAGCAGAAGCAGAAGGAGAAGAAGGAAAAGCAGAAGAAGCAGAAGCAAAAGGAGAAAGACAAGCAGAAGAAGCAGAAGCAAAAGGAGAAGCAAAAGAAGGAGAAGGAGAAGCAGAAGCAGAATAAGGACAAGCACAAGCAGAAGGAGATGCAGAAGGAGAAGCAGGAGAAACAGAATAAGCAGAATCTGAAGTAGAAGAAAGAGAAAAAGCAGAAGAAGCAGAAGAGGAAGCAGCAGGAGAAGCAGAAGCAGAAGAAGGAGAAGGAGAAAGAGCAGGATTTGGAGTAGAAGAAACAGAAGGATAAGCAGAAGCAGAAAGAGAAGGAGAAGGAGAAGCAGGAGAAGCAGAAGCAGGAGAAGCAGAAGCAGAATGAAAAGCAGAAGAAGGAGAAATTGAAACAGAAGAAGATGCAGAAGGAGAAGCAGAAGCAGAAGCAGAAGGAGAAGCAGAAGAAGGAGGAGAAGGAGAAGCAGAAGGAAAATCATAAAGAAAAACAGAAGGAGAAGAAGGAGAAGCAGAAGCGGGAGAAGTAGAAGGAGAAGAAATAGAAGAAGGAGAAGAAGCAGAAGCAGAAGGAGAAGCAGAAACAGAAGGAGATGCAGAAATAGAAGCAGAAGAAGCCGAAGAAGCAGAAGAAGAACCTGAAGCCGAAGGAGAAGCAGAAGAAGCAGAATCTGGAGAAGAAGAAGCAGAACCAGAAGGAGAAGCAGAAGCAGAGAGAGAAGCAAAAGCAGAAGGAGAAGCAGAAGAAACAGAAGAAGCAGAAGCAGTAGCAGTTGCAGCAGAAGGAGAAGCA
>NW_012311777.1:0-2309 GCF_000151885.1 Dipodomys ordii | reverse complement strand
GCAGGAGAAGCAGAAGCAGAAGAAGCCGAAAAAGCAAAAGCAGAACCTGTATATGTCAGAAGGAGAAGCAGGAGAAGCAGAAGAAGCAGAATCTGGAGAAGCAGAAGGAGAAGCTGAAGCAGAAAGAGAAGCAAAGCAGAAGGAGAAGCAGAGGAAACAGAAGAAGCAGAGGCAGTATCAGAAGAAGCAGAAGATTCAGAAGCAGAAGGAGAAGCAGAAGGAAAAGCCGAAGAACTAGAAGGAGAAGGAGAAGGAGAAACAGGAGTATAAGCAGAAAGAGAAGCACAAGAAGGAGCAGTAGAAGGAAAAGCGGCAGGAGAAACAGAATGAGCAGCAGAAGGAGAAGCAGGAAATGCAGAAACAAGAGAAGAACAAGCAGAAGAAACAGGAGAAGGACAAGAAGCAGAAGCAGAAGGAGAAGCAGAAAGAGAAGGAGGGGAAGCAGAAGAAGCAGAAGCAGGAGAAGCAGAAGCATAAGAATCCGAAGAAGCAGAAGCAGAACCTGAAGCAGAAGGAGAAGCAGGAGAAGCAGAAGAAGCAGAATCTGGAGAAGCAGAATGAGAAGCAGAAGGAGAAGCAGAAGCAGAAAGAGAATCAAAAGCAGAAGGAGAAGCAGAAGAAACAGAAGAAGTAGAAGCAGTAGCAGTTGTAGCAGAAGCAGTAGAAAAGCAGAAGGAAAAGCAGAAGACAAGAAGGAGAAGGAGAAGAGAAGGAGAAGCAGAAGGAGAAGCAGAAAGAGAAGCAGGTAAAGCAGCATAAGAAGAAGCAGAAGGAGAATCAGAAGAAGAAGCAGAAGCAGGAGAAGGAGAAGCAGAAGAAGATGCAGAAGGAGAAGCAGGAGAAGCAGAAGAAGCAGAAGCAGAAGGAGAAGGAGAAGCAGAAGAAGCAGAAGCAAAAGGAGAAGCAAAAGAAGGAGAAGGAGAAGCAGAAGCAGAATAAGGACAAGCACAAGCAGAAGGAGATTCAGAAGGAGAAGCAGGGGAAGAAGAATAAGCAGAATCAGAAGTAGAAGAAAGAGAAAAAGCAGAAGAAGCAGAAGAGGAAGCAGCAGGAGAAGCAGAAGGAGAAGAAGGAGAAGGAGAAAGAGAAGGATTTGGAGTAGAAGAAACAGAAGGATAAGCAGAAGCAGAAAGAGAAGGAGCAGGAGAAGCAGAAGCAGAATGAAAAGCAGAAGAAGGAGAAATTGAAACAGAAGAAGATGCAGAAGGAGAAGCAGAAGCAGAAGCAGAAGGAGAAGCAGAAGAAGGAGGAGAAGGAGAAGCAGAAGGATAATCATAAAGAGAAACAGAAGGAGAAGAAGAAGCAGAAGCGGGAGAAGCAGAAGGAGAAGAAGTAGAAGAAGGAGAAGAAGCAGAAGCAGAAGGAGAAGCATTAACAGAAGGAGTTGCAGAAATAGACGCAGAAGAAGCCGAAGAAGCAGAAGAAGAACCTGAAGCAGAAGGAGAAGCAGAAGAAGCAGAATCTGGAGAAGAAGAAGGAGAACCAGAAGGAGAAGCAGAAGCAGAAAGAGAAGCAAAAGCAGAAGGAGAAGCAGAAGAAACAGAAGAAGCAGAAGCAGTAGCAGAAGAAGCTGAAGATGCAGAAGCAGAAGGAAAAGAAGAAGAACAAGAAGGAGAAGGAGAAACAGAAGGAGAAGCAGAATGAGAAGCAGGAAAATCAGAAGAAGCAGTAGCAGACGGAGAAGGAGAAGCAGAAGTAGAAGAAGAAGAATAAGGACAAGCACAAGCAGAAGGAGATGCAGAAGGAGAAGCAGGAGAAGCAGAAGAAGAAGAAACAGAAGGAGTAGAAGAAGGAGAAGAAGAAGCAGAAGAAGCAGAAGCAGAAGCAGAAAGAGAAGCAGATGAAGAGAAGCAGAACGAGAAACAGGAGAAGCAGAAGAAGAAGAAACAGAAGAAGGAGAAGTAGCAGAAGCAGAAGGAGAAGCAGAAAGAGAAGCAGAAACAGAAGAAGCAGAAGCTGAAGCAGAAGAAATTGAAAAGGCAGAAAAAGAAGAAGAAGCAGAAGAAGAAGAAGAAGAAGGAGAAGTAGGAGAAGTAGAATAAGCAGAATCTGAAGTAGAAGAAAGAAAAAAAGTAGAAGAAGTAGAAGAGGAAGTAGCTGGAGAAGTAGAAGGAGAAGGAGAAAGAGAAGGATTTGGAGTAGAAGAAACAGAAGGATAAGCAGAAGCAGAAAGAGAAGGAGAAGGAGAAGTAGGAGAAGCAGAAGTAGAATGAAAAGCAGAAGAAGGAGAAATTGAAATAGAAGAAGATGTAGAAGGAGAAGCAGAAGTAGAAGCAGAAGGAGAAGCAGAAGAAGGAGGAGAAGGAGAA
>NW_012311776.1:0-2309 GCF_000151885.1 Dipodomys ordii | reverse complement strand
AGTAGGAGAAGGAGAAGAAGGAGCAGCAGAGCATAGGAGAAGCAGAAGGAGAGCAGAGAGATGAGAAGCAGAAGAGAGCAGTGAGCAGAAGAAGCAGGAGAAGCAGAAGCAGAGAATGAGAGAAGAAGAGAAGAAGATGAAGAAGAGAAGAAGAAGAAGAAGAAGAAGAAGAAGAAGAAGAAGAAGAAGAAGAAGAAGAAGAAGGACAAGGAGAAGCATAAGGAGAAGCAGTAGAAGCAGAAGAAGCAGAAGCAGGAGAAGCAGAAGCAGAAGAAAAGTAATAAGCATAAGAAGCAGAATCATTGGAAGAAGGAGAAGGAGCAACAGAAGGAGAAGCAGAAGGAGAATCAGAAGGAGAAGCAGAAGAAGGAGAAGCAGAAGCAGAAGAAGCAGCAGAAGGAGAAGCAGAAGCAGCAGAAGATGCAGAAGGAGAAGCTGGAGAAGCAGAAGAAGCAGAAGCAGAAGGAGAAACAGAAGTAGGAGAAGAAGAAGGAGAAGGAAGGGCAGCAGAAGCAATAGGAGAAGCATTAGGAGAAGCAGAAGCAGAATGAGAAGCAGAAAGAGAAGCAGTAGAAGCAGAAGAAGCAGGAAAATCATAAGCAGAAGAAAGAGAAGGAGAATAAGAAGAAGAAGAAAAAGAAGAAGAAGAAGAAGAAGAAGAAGAAGAAGAAGAAGAAGAAGAAGAAGAAGAAGAAGAAGAAGAAGAAGAAGACGAAGAAGAAGAAGAAGCATCAGCATAAGGAGAAGCATAAGGAGAAGCATAAGGAGAAGCAGTAGAAGCAGAAGAAGCAGAAGCAGGAGAAGCAGAAGCAGAAGAAAAAGAATAAGCAAAAGAAGCAGAAGCAGAAGCAGTGGGAGAAGCAGAAAAAGGAAAAGGAGAAGGAGAAGCAGAAGGAGAAGCAGAAGCAGAAAGAGAATCAGAAAAAGAAGGAGAACAAGAAGGAGAAGCAGGAGAAGCAGAAGTAGAAGCAGAAAGAGGAGAAGAACGAGAAGCAGAAGTAGAATCAGAAGAAACAGAAAAGGAAGAAGCAGAAGAAACAGAAGCATAAGAAACAGAAGAAGTAGAAGAGCAGAAGCAGAAGCAGAAGGAGAAGCAGTAGCAGAAGGAGAAGCAAAAGAGAAGCAGGAGAAGCAGAAGAAGCAGGAGAAGCAGAAGCAGAAGAACAGGAGAAGCCGAATAAGCAGAAGCAGAATGTGAAGCAGGAGAAACAGAAGAAGCACAATCTGAAGCAGAAGCAGAACAAACAGAAATAGTAGAATAAGCAGAAGCAGAAGCAGCAGGAGAAGCAGAAGAAGAAGACGTCGAAGGCGAAAGAGAATGATTAGGAGTAGGAGAAGAAAAAGGATAAGCAAAAGCAGAAAGAGACGCAGAAGGAGAAGCATCAAGAGAAGTAGGAGAAGCTGGAGAAGCAGAAGCAGAAGAAACAGAAGACGCACAAGCAGATTGAGAAGCAGAAGGAGAAATTGAAGCGGAAGCAGAATCAGAAGGAGAAGAAGAAGCAGAAGGAGAAGCAGAAGAAGGAGAAAGAGAAGCAGAAAGAGAAGCAGAAAGGGAAGCAGAACGAGAAGCAGGGGAAGCAGAAGCAGGAGAAGCAGAAGAAGGAGAAGAAGCAGAAGCAGAAGGAGAAGCAGAAACAGAAGGAAAACAGAAAGAGAAGCAGGAGAATCAGAAGAAGCAGGAAAACAGAAACAAAAGAAAGAGAAGAATAAGGAGAAGAAGAAGAAGAAGAAGCATAAGGAGAAGCATAAGGAGAAGCAGTAGAAGCAGAAGAAGCAGAACCAGGTGAAGCAGAAGAGGAGAAAAAGCATAATAAAAGAAGCAGAAAGAGAAGCAGTGGGAGAGGCAGAAAAAGGAGAAGGAGAAGGAGCAGTAGAAGGAGAATCAGAAGCAGAAAGAGAAGCAGAAACAGAAGGAGAACAAGAAAGAGAAGGAGGAAAATAAGAAGAAGCAGAAGTAGAAGCAGAAAGAGAAGGAGAAGAAGGAGAAGCAGAAGTAGAAACAGAAGAAGAAGAAGCAGAAGAATCAGAAGCAAAAGAAACAGAAGAAGGAGAAGAGCAGAAGCAGAAGCAGAAGGAGAAGCAGAAGCAGAAGGAGAAGGAGAAAGAGAAGCAGGAGAAGCAAAAGAAGCAGAAGCAGAAGCAGTGGGAGAAGGAGAAGAAGGAAAAGGAGAAGGAGCAGCAGAAGGAGAAGCAGAAGCAGAAAGAGAAGCAGAAAAAGAAGGAGAACAATAAGGAGAAGCAAGAGAATCAGAAGAAGCAGAAGTAGAAGCAGAAAGAGGAGAAGTGGAATCAGAAGAAACGGAAGAAGA
>NW_012311775.1:0-2309 GCF_000151885.1 Dipodomys ordii | reverse complement strand
AAACAGAAGGACAAGCAGTAGGAGAATAAGAAGGAGAAGCAGAAGAAGGAGAAGCAGAAGCAGAAGAAGATGCAGAAGGAGAAGCAGAAGAAGCAGAAGCAGAAGGAGAAGCAGGAAAAGCAGAAGAAGCAGAAGCAAAAGGAGAAGCAAAAGAAGGAGAAGGAGAAGTAGAAGCAGATAGCATAAGGACAAGCACAAGCAGAAGGAGGTGCAGAAGGAGAAGCAGGAGAAGCAGAAGAAGCAGAAGCTGAAGGAGAAGCAGAAGTAGGAGAAGGTGAAGGAGGAGAAGCAGAAGGAGAAGCAGAAGCAGAATGAGAAGCAGAAAGAGAAGCAGGAGAAGGACAAGAAGCAGAAGCAGGAGAAGCCGAAAGAGAAGAAGCAGAAGAAGCAGAAACATTAGCAGAAGGAGAAGCAGAAGCAGAAGGAGAAGCAGCAGAAGAAGTAGAACCAGAAATTCAGGCAGGAGAAACAGAAGAAGCAGAAGCAGAAGCAGAAGGAGAAGCAAAAAGAGAAGCACAAGGAGTAGTAAAAGAAGCAGCAGAAGGAGAAGCAGCAGAAGAAGCAGAATAACAAGCAGGAGAAGCAGAAGCAGAAAGAGAAGTAGAAGCAGAAGAAGCAGAACCAGAAGAAGAAGCAGTAGAAGCATAAGAAGCAGAAGCAGGAGAAGCAGAAACAGAAGTAGAAGGAGAAGTAGGAGAAGGAGAAGGAAGAGCCGCAGAAGCAATAGGAGAAGCAGAAGAAGAAGCAGAAGCAGAATGAGAAGCAGAAAGAGAAGCAGAAGCAGAAAGAGAAGCAGTAGAAGAAGAAGAAGCAGGAAAAGCAGAAGCAGCAGAAAGAGAAGAAGAAGAAGAAAAAGAAGAAGAAGAAGAAGAAGAAGAAGAAGAAGAAGAAGAAGAAGAAGAAGAAGAAGAAGAAGAAGAAGAAGAGGAAGAAGAAGAAGAAGAAGAAGAAGAAGGAGAAAAGAAGAAGGAGAAGGAGAAGGAGAAGGAGAAGCAGTAGAAGCAGAAGAAGCAGAAGCAGGAGAAGCAGAAGCAGGAGAAGCAGAAGAAAAAGAATAAGCATAAGAAGCAGAATCAGAGGGAGAAGCAGAAGAAGGAGAAGCAGAAGCAGAAGAAGCAGCAGAAGCAGAAGCAGAAGAAGATGGAGAAGGAGAAGCAGGAGAAGCAGAAGAAGGAGAAGGAGAAGGTGAAAGAGAAGGATTAGGAGTAGGAGAAGCAAAAGGATAAGCAGAAGCAGAAAGAGACGCAGAAGGAGAAGTAGCACGAGAAGTAGGAGAAGCAGGAGAAGCAGAAGCAGGAGAAGCAGAAGAAACAGAAGACGCAGAAGCAGAATGAGAAGCAGAAGGAGAAATTGAAGTAGAAGGAGAAGCAGAAGCAGAAGAAGGAGAAGGAGAAGCAGAAAGAGAAGCAGAAAGAGAAGCACAACGAGAAGCAGGAGAAGCAGAAGCAGGAGAAGCAGAAGCAGAAGAAACATAGGAAGGAGAAGAAGCAGAAGCAGAAGGAGAAGCAGAAGCAGAAGGAGAAGCAGAAAGAGAGCAGAAGAAGCAGTAGCAGGAGAAGCAGAAGCAGAAGAAGACGAAGAATCAGAAGGAGAACCAGAATCAGAAGGAGAACCAGAAGCAGAAGGAGAAGCAGAAGCAGCAGAAGCTGGAAAAGCAGAAGTAGAAGAAACCGAACAAGGAGAAGAAGCAGAAGCAGAACGAGAAGCAGAAGAAGAGGGAGAAAGAGAAGGATTAGGAGTAGGAGGAGCAGAAGCAGAATAAGAAGCAGAAAGAGAAGCAGAAGGAGAAGCAGAAGGAGAAACAGAATCAGAAGCAGGAGAAGCAGAAGCAGAAGCAGAAAGGGAAGCACAAGAAGGAGGAATTGAAGGAGAAGGAGAATGAGACGGAGAAGCAGAAGGAGAAGAAGGAGAAGCAGACGAAGAAGAAGCAGGAGAAGCAGAAACAGAAGAAACAGAAAAAGCAGAAGAAGCAGAAGAAGAAGCAGCAGGAGAAGCAGAAGAAGAAGAAGGAGAAGGAGAAAGAGAAGGATTAGGAGTAGGAGAAACAGAAGGATAAGCAGAAGCAGAAAGAGAAGCAGAAGGAGAAGCAGGAGCAGAAGTAGAAGCAGAAGAAGGAGAAGCAGAAGGAGAAGCATAAGGAGAAACAGAAGGAGAAGCAGAAGCAGGAGAAGCAGAATCAAAAGAAATAGAAGAAGGATAAGAAGCAGAAGCTGAAAGAGAAGCATAAGGAGAAACAGAAGGAGAAGCAGAAGCAGGAGAAGCAGAAGCATAAGGACAAGCACAAGCAGAAGGAGGTGCAGAAGGAGAAT
>NW_012311774.1:0-2310 GCF_000151885.1 Dipodomys ordii | reverse complement strand
CGAAAAAGGAAAGGAGAAGCGAAGCGAAGGACAGCAGAAAGCTGAGAGCTGAGCGGGAGAAGCAGCGAGAGAGAAACGAAGAAGAGAAGGAGCGAAGGAGAAGCAGAAGCAGAAGGAGAAGCAGAAAGAGAAGCAGAAGAAGCTGAAGAAGCTGTAGCAGGAGGAGCTGAAGCAGAAGAAACAGAAGAAGCCGAAGAAGCAGAAGGAAAAACTGAAGCAGAAGGAGAAGCAGAAGCAGGAGAAGCTGGAAAAGCAGAAGTAGAAGAAACAGAACAAGCAGAAGAAGCAGAAGAAGAAGGAGGAGAAAGAGAAGGATTAGGAGTAGGAGGAGCAGAAGCAGAATAAGAAGCAGAAAGAGAAGCAGAATGAGAAACACAAGAAGCAGAAGCAGGAGAAGCAGAAGCAGAATGAGAAGCACAAGGAGGAGAAATTGAAGGAGAAGGAGAATGGGACCGAGAAGCAGAAGGAAAAGTAGGAGAAGCAGAAGAAGAAGAATCAGGAGAAACAGAAGCAGATGAAGGAGAAGAGCAGAAGCAGAAGGAGAAACAGAAGCGGAAGGAGAAGAAGAAGAAGCAGAAGCTGAAGCAGAAGAAGAAGAAACAGAAAAAGTAGAAGAAGCAGAAGAAGAAGCAGCAGGAGAAGCAGAAGAAGCAGAAGGAGAGGAGAAAGAGAAGGATTAGGAGTAGGAGAAACAGAAGGATACACAGAAGCAGAAAGAGAAGCAGGGGAACCAGAAGAAGCAGGAGAAGCAGAAGCAGAAGAAACAGGAGAAGCCGAAGAAGCAGAAGCAGAATCAGAAGCAGAAGGAGAAACAGAAGAAGCACAATCTGAAGCAGAAGAAACAGAAATAGTAGAATAAGCAGAAGCAGAAGCAGCAGGAGAAGCAGAAGAAGAAGGAGAAGGCGAAAGAGAAGGATTAGGAGTAGGAGAAGCAAAAAGATAAGCAGAAGCAGAAAGAGACGCAGAAGGAGAAGCAGCAAGACAAGTAGGAGAAGCAGGAGAAGCAGAAGCAGGAGAATCAGAAGAAACAGAAGACGCAGAAGCAGAAGGAGAAACAGAAGGAGAAATTGAAGCAGAAGCAGAAGCAAAAGGAGAAGCAGAAGCAGAAGGAGAAGCAGAAGAAGGAGAAGGAGAAGGAGAAGCAGAAAGAGAAGCAGAACGAGAAGCAGGAGACGCAGAAGCAGGAGAAGCAGAAGCCGAAGAAACAGAAGAAGGAGAAGAAGCAGAAGCAGAAGGAGAAGCAGAAACAGAAGGAAAAGGAGAAAGAGAAGCAGGAGAAGCAGAAGAAGCAGCAGCAGGAGAAGCAGAAGCAGAAGAAGCCAAAGAAGCAGAAGCAGGACCTGAAGCAGAAGGAGAAGCAGGAGAAGCAGAAGAAGCAGAATCTGGAGAAGCAGAAGGAGACGCAGAAGCAGAAAGAGAAGCAAAAGCAGAAGGAGAAACAGAAGGAGAAGCAGAAGAAGCCGAGGCAGTAGCAGAAGAAGCAGAAGATTCAAAAGCAGAAGGAGAAGCGGAAGGAAAAGCAGTAGAACTAGAAGGAGAAGGAGAAGGAGAAACAGAAGGAGAAGCAGAAAGAGAAGCAGAAGAAGGAGCAGGAGAAGGATAAGCAGCAGGAGAAGCAGAAAGAGCAGCAGAAGGAGAAGCAGGAGATGCAGAAACTGGAGAAGCAGAAGCAGAAGAAACACGAGAAGGACAAGAAGCAGGAGCAGAAGGAAAAGCTGAAACAGAAGGAGAAGCAGAAAGAGAAGGAGGGGAAGCAGAAGAAGCAGAAGCAGGAGAAGCAGAAGCATAAGAATCCGAAGAAGCAGAAGCAGAACCTGAAGCAGAAGGAGAAGTAGGAGAAGCAGAAGAAGCAGAATCTGGAGAAGCAGAATGAGAATGTGAAGGAGAAGCAGAAGCGGAAAGAGAATCAAAAGCAGAAGGAGAAGCAGAAGAAACAGAAGAAGCAGAAGCAGTAGCAGTTGCAGCAGAAGCAGAAGGAGAAGCAGAAGGAAAAGCAGAAGAATGAGAAGGAGAAGGAAAAACAGAAGCAGAAGCAGAAGGAGAAGCAGAAGAAGCAGAAGGAGAAGCAGAAGAAGATGCAGAAGGAAAAGCAGAAGCAGAAGAAGATGCAGAAGGAGAAGCAGGAGAAGCAGAAGAAGCAGAAGCAGAAGGAGAAGTAGGAGTAGGAGAAGGAGAAAGAAGAGCCGCAGAAGCAATAGGAGAAGCAGAAGGAGAAGCAGAAGCAGAATGAGAAGCAAAAAGAGAAGCAGTAGGAGCAGAAGAAGCAGGAAAAGAAGAAGCGGAAGAAAGGGAAGAAGAAGAAGAAGAAGA
>NW_012311773.1:0-2310 GCF_000151885.1 Dipodomys ordii | reverse complement strand
TCACCAGCTGTGTCCCGCTGTGTCCTCGCTGTGTGCCACGCTGTGTTCTGCTGTGTCCTCGCTATGTCCCCCGATGTGTCCCTTTGTGTCCCCCGCTTTGTAACCCACTGTGTCCCGCTGTGTCCCCTCTGTGTCCTCGCTGTGTCCCTCTGTGTACTGCTGTGTCCCACGCTCAGTCCCTCTGTGTCCCCGCTGTGTCCCTCGCTGTGTCCAGCTGTGTCCCCCGCTGTGTCCCGCTGTGTCCACTGCTCTGTCCCCGTTGGGTTCCGCTGTTTCCCCTGCTATGTCCCGCTGTGTTCTCGCTCTGTCCCCCGCTGTGTCCCGCTGTGTCTTCACTGTGTCCCCCGCTGTGTCCCTCTGTGTCCCCCGCTGTGTCCCCCTTTTCCTGCTGTGTCCCTGCTGGGACCCGCTGTGTCCCGCTGTGTCCCCGCTGTGTCCCCGCTGTGTCCTGCTGTGTCTCCCGATGTGTCCCACTGTGTCCCCGCTGTGTCCAGCTGTGACCCCGCTGTGTCCCGCTGTGTCCGGCTGTGTCCTCGCTGTGTCCCAATGTGTCCCCGCTGTGTCCCCCACTGTGTCCCCCGCTGTGTACCACTGTGTGCCCCTCTGTGTCCCTCACTTTGCCCCACTGTGTCCCTTGCTGTGTCCGGGCTGTGTCTCCGCTGTTCTCCGGTGTGTCCGTGCTGTGTCCTACTGTGTTCTGCTGTGTCCCCGCTGTGTTTCGCTGTGTCCCCCTGTGTCCCGCTGTGTCCCGCGCTGTCCCGATGTGTCCCCCGCTGTGTCCCCTGCTGTGTCCCCCCTGTGTCCCGCTGTGTTCCTGCTGTCCCACGTTGTGTCCCCGCTGTGTGCCGCTGTGTCCCGCTGTGTCCTCCGCTGTGTCCATGCTCTGTCCCGCTGTGTCCCCGTTGTCCCCCGCTGTGTCCCCAATGTCCCCCGCTTTGTCCCGCTGTGTCCCCGCTGTGTTCCCCGCTGAGTTCTCGCTGTGTCCTGTTGTGTCCCTCTGTTTCCCCCTGTGTCCCCGCTGTGTCCCCTGATTTGTCCCGCTGTGTCCATGGCTGTGTCCCCCGCTGTGTCCCGCTGTGTCCCCGCTGTGTCCCGCTGTGTCCCGCTTTGTCCTCCGCTGTGTCCCTCTGTGTCCCGCTGTGTACCCTGCTCTGTCCTGCTGTGTCCTACTGTGTCCCCCGCTGTGTCCTGCTGTGTCCCCACTGTGTCCCCCGTTGTGTCCCTGCTGTGTGCCTGCTGTGTCCCGCTGTGTCCCGCTGTGTACTGCTGTGTCCCCCGCTGTGTCTCCGCTGTGTGCTCGCCTTGTCCCGCTGTGAACCCCATTGTGTCCAGCTCTGTCCGTGCTGTGTCCCACTGTGTCCCCTATCTGTCCCCTGCTGTGTCCCCTGCTGTGTCCCGCTTTGTCCCGCTGTGTCCCCCGCTTTGTCTCGCTGTGTCCCCGCAGTGTCCCCGCTGTGTTTCGTTGTGTCACACTGGGTCCCGTGGTGTCCTGCTTTGTCCCCCGCTGTGTCCCCCGCTCAGTCCCCTCTGTGTCCCCGCTGTGTCCCGCTGTGTCCTCGCTGTGTCCCCCGCTGTCTCCATTTTGTCCCTGCTGTGTCCCGCTGTTTCCTCGCTGTGTTTCCTCGCTGTGTCCCGCCTTGTCCCCGCTTTGTTCCCTGCTTTGTCCCACTGTGTCCCGCTGTGTACCCTGCTGTGTCCTGCTATGTTCCCGCAGTGTCCCCGCTGTGTCCTGCTGTGTCCCGTGGTGTCGCGCTTTGTCCCCTGCTGTGTTCCCCGGTGAGTCCCAGCTTTGTCCCAGCTGTGTCCCGCTGTGTCCTCGCTGTATCCCCCACTGTGTCCCGCTGTGTCCCCCAATTTGTCCCACTGTGTCTACTGCTGTGTCACTGCTGTGTCCCACTGTGTCCCGCTGTGTTCCGCTTTGTCCTCGCTGTGTCCCCCGATGTGTCCCTTTGTGTCACCTGTTGTGTACCCGCTGTGTCCCGCTGTGTCCCCACTGTATCGAAGTTGTGTCCCGCTGGGTCCCGCTGTGTCTTCGCTGTGTTCCCCGCTCTGTCCCGCTGTGTACCCCTCTGTGTCCCCCTCTGTGTCCCGCTGTGTCCCCGCTGTGTCCCGCTGTGTCCTCGCTGTATCCCCCACTGTGTCCCGCTGTGTCCCCCAATTTGTCCCACTGTGTCTACTGCTGTGTCACTGCTGTGTCCCGCTGTGTCCCGCTGTGTTCCGCTTTGTCCTCGCTGTGTCCCCCGATGTGTCCCTTTGTGTACACCTGTTGTGTACCCGCTGTGTCCCGCTGTGTCCCCGCTGTATCGAAGT
>NW_012311772.1:0-2310 GCF_000151885.1 Dipodomys ordii | reverse complement strand
ACGAAGAAGCAGAAGAAGAAGCAGAAGCACAAGAAGATGCTGAAGGAGATGCAGGAGAACCCGAAGAAGCTTAAGCAGAAGGAGAAGCAGAAGTAGGAGAAGGAGAAGGAGAAGGAAGGGCAGCAGAATCAATAGGAGAAGCAGAAGGAGAAGCAGAAGCAGAATGAGAAGCAGAAAGAGAAGCATTAGAAGCAGAAGAAGCAATAAAACAGAAGCTGAAGAAAGAGAAGAAGAAGAAGAAGAAGAAGAAGAAGAAGAAAAGAAGAAGAAGAAGAAGAAGAAGAAGAAGAAGAAGAAGAAGAAGATTAAGATGAAGAAGATGAAGAAGAAGAAGAAGAAGATGATGATGAAGATGATGATTACGGAGAAGAAGGAGATTATGGAGAAGCATAAGGAGAAGTTTAAGGAGAAGCAGTTGAAGCAGAAGAAGCAGAAGCAGGAGAAGCTGAAGCAGAAGAAAAAGAATAAGCAAAAGAAGCAGAAGCAGAAGCAGTGAGAGAAGCAGATGAAGGAGAAGGAGAAGGAGCAGCAGAAGGAGAAGCAGAAGCAGAAAGAGAAGCAGAAACAGAAGGAGAACAAGAAGGAGAAGCAGGAGAATCAGAAGAAGCAGAAAGAGAAGGAGAAGAAGGAGAAGCAGAAGTAGAATCAGAAGAAGAAGAAGCAGAAGAAACAGAAGCAAAAGAAACAGAAGAAGGAGAAGAGCAGAAGCAGAAGCAGAAGGAGAAGCAGAAGCAGAAGGAGAAGCAGAAAGAGAAGCAGCAGAACCAAATGAAGCAGGAGAAGCAGAAGCAGAAGAAACAGGAGAAGCCGAAGAAGCAGAAGCAGAATCTGAAGCATAAGGAGAAACAGAAGAAGCACAATCTGAAGCAGAAGCAGAAGAAACAGAAATAGTAGAATAAGCAGAAGCAGAAGCACCAGGACAAGCAGAGGAACAAGAAGGAGAAGGCGAAAGAGAAGGATTAGGAGTAGGAGAAGCAAAAGGATAAGCAGAAGCAGAAAGAGACGCAGAAGGAGAAGCAGCACGAGAAGTAGGAGAAGCAGGAGAAGCAGAAGCAAGAGAAGCAGAAGAAACAGAAGACGCAGAAGCAGAATGAGAAGTAGAAGGAGAAATTGAAGCAGAAGGAGAAGCAGAAGCAAAAGGAGAAGCAGAAGAAGGAGAAGGAGAAGCAGAAAGAGAAGCAGAAAGAGAAGCACAACGAGAAGCAGGAGAAGCAGAAGCAGGAGAAGCAGAAGCAGAAGAAACATAAGAAGGAGAAGAAGCAGAAGCAGAAGGAGAAGCAGAAACAGAAGGAAAAGCAGAAATAGAAGCAAGAGCAGCAGAAGAAGCAGCAGCAGGAGAAGCAGAAGCAGAAGAAACCGAAGAAACAGAAGCAGAACCTGAAGCATAAGGAGATACAGGAGAAGCAGAAGAAGCAGAATCTGGAGAAGCAGAAGGAGAAGCAGAAACAGAAGGAAAAGCAGAAATAGAAGCAAGAGCAGCAGAAGAAGCAGCAGCAGGAGAAGCAGAAGCAGAAGAAACCGAAGAAACAGAAGCAGAACCTGAAGCATAAGGAGATACAGGAGAAGCAGAAGAAGCAGAATCTGGAGAAGCAGAAGGAGAAGCAGAAGCAGAAAGAGAGGCAAAAGCAGAAGGAGAAGCAGAAGGAAAAGCAGAAGGAAAAGCAGAAGAACGAGAAGGAGAAGGAGAAACAGAAGGAGAAGCAGAAAGAGAAGCAGAAGAAGGAGGAGGAGAAGGAAAAGCAGCAGGAGAAGCAGAAAGAGAAGCAGAAAGAAAAGCAGAAGGAGAAGCAGGAGATGCAGAAACAGGAGAAGAACAAGCAGAAGAAACAGGAGAAGGACAAGAAGCAGAAGCAGAAGGAGAAGCAGAAAGAGAAGGAGGGGAAGCAGAAGAAGCAGAAGCAGGAGAAGCAGAAGCATAAGAATCCGAAGAAGCAGAAGCAGAACCTGAAGCAGAAGGAGAAGCAGGAGAAGCAGAAGAATCAGAATCTGGAGAAGCAGAATGAGAAGCAGAAGGAGAAGCAGAAGCAGAAAGAGAATCAAAAGCAGAAGGAGAAGCAGAAGAAACAGAAGAAGTAGAAGCAGTAGCAGTTGTAGCAGAAGCAGAAGGAAAAGCAGAAGAACAAGAAGGAGAAGGAGAAACAGAAGGAGAAGCAGAAAGAGAAGCAGAAAGAGAAGCAGGTAAGGCAGAAGAAGAAGAAGAGAGAAGAAGAAGGAGAATCAGAAGGAGAAGCAGAGACGGAGAAGGAGAAGCAGAGCAGAGAGATGCAGAGAGAAGCAGAGAGCAGAGCAGAAGGAGAAGCAGATAGCAGA
>NW_012311771.1:0-2310 GCF_000151885.1 Dipodomys ordii | reverse complement strand
TCATTCTCCGTCTCATTTCCTTCTCCTTCAATTTCTCCTTCTTGTGCTTCTCATTCTTCTTCTGCTTCTGTTTCTCCTGCTTCTGCTTCTTCTGTTTCTCCTTCTGCTTCTACTTCTGCTTCTCTTTCTGCTTCTTATTCTGCTTCTGCTCCTCCTACTCCTAATCCTTCTCTTTCTCCTTCTTCTTCTTCTGCTTCTCGTTCTGCTTCTGCTTCTTCTGCTTGTTCTGTTTCTTCTGCTTCTGTTTTTCCAGCTTCTTCTGCTTCTGCTTTTCCAGCTTCTGCTGCTTCTGCTTCTCCTTCTGCTTCAGGTTCTCCTTCTGGTTCTTGGGCTTCCTCTGTTTCTTCTGCTTCTGTTTCTCCTGCTACTGCTTCTTCTGCTTCTCTTTCTGCTTCTCCTTCTGCTTCTCCTTCTGCTTCAATTTCTCCTTCTGCTTCTCATTCTGCTTCTGCGTCTTCTGTTTCTTCTGCTTCTCCTGCTTCTGCTTCTCCTGCTTCTCCTACTTCTCGTGCTGCTTCTCCTTCTGCGTCTCTTTCTGCTTCTGCTTATCCTTTGGCTTCTCCTACTCCTAATCCTTCTCTTTCGCCTTCTCCTTCTTCTTCTTCTTCTTCTGCTTCTCCTGGTGCTTCTGCTTCTGCTTATTCTACTATTTCTGTTTCTTCTGCTTCTGCTTCAGATTGTGCTTCTTCTGTTTCTCCTTCTGCTTCAGATTCTGCTTCTGCTTCTTCGGCTTCTCCTGTTTCTTCTGCTTCTGCTTCTCCTGCTTCTTCTGGTACTCCTGCTTCTCTTTCTGCTTCTCCTTCTGCTTCTGCTTCTCCTTCTGCTTCTGCTTCTGCTCTTCTCCTTCTTCTGTTTCTTTTGCTTCTGTTTCTTCTGCTTCTTCTTCTTCTGTTTCTTCGGATTCTACTTCTGCTTCTCCTTCTTCTCCTTCTCTTTCTGCTTCTTCTGATTCTCCTGCTTCTCCTTCTTGTTCTCCTTCTGTTTCTGCTTCTCTTTCTGCTTCTGCTTCTCCTTCTGCTGCTCCTTCTCCTTCTCCTTCTTCTGCTTCTCTCACTGCTTCTGCTTCTGCTTCTTTTGCTTATTCTTTTTCTTCTGCTTCTGCTTCTCCTGCTTCTGCTTCTTCTGCTTCTACTGCTTCTCCTTATACTTCTCCTTATGCTTCTCCTTATGCTTCACCTTATGCTGCTCCTTCTTTTCCTTCTTCTTCTTCGTCTTCTTCTTCTTCTCTTTCTTCTGCTTCTGCTTTTCCTGCCTCTTCTGCTTCTACTGCTTCTCTTTCTGCTTCTTGTCCTTCTCCTGTTTCTTCTCCTTCTGCTTCTCCAGCTTCTGCTTCTTCTGCTTCTTCTGCTTTTCCTGCTTCTCTTTCTGCTTCTCCTTCTGCTTCTCCTTCTGGTTCTGCTCCTTCTCCTTCTTCTGTTTCTTCTTCTTCTGCTTCTCCCACTTGTGCTTCCTCTGCTTCTATTGCTTCTCGTTCTGCTTCTCTTCGTCGGCTTCTCTTTCTATTTCTGCTTCTGCTTCTTCTCACTCTGATTCTCCTCCTTCTTCTCCTTCTGCTTCTACGTCTTCTGCATTTCCTGCTTCTCCTTCTGCATCTCCTTCTGCTTGTGCTTTTCCTTCTGCTTCTTCTTCTGCTCCGGCTTCTCCTTCTCCTTCTTCTGCTTCTCCGTCTGCTTCTGTTTCTTCTGCTTTTCCTGTTTCTCCTTCTGCTTCTCCTTCTATTTCTCCTTCTCGTTCTTCTGCTATTCCTTCTGCTTCTCTTTCTGCTTCTGCATCTTCAGCTTCTTCTGCTACTGATTCTGCTTCTTCTGTTTCTTCTGCTTCTCCTTCTGCTTTTGCTTCTCTTTCTGCTTCTGCTTCTCCTTCTGGTTCTCCTTCTTCTTCTCCAGATTCTGTTTCTTCTGCTTCTCCTCCTTCTCCTTCTGCTTTAGTTTCTGCTTTTGCTTCTTCGGCTTCTTCTGCTTCTTTTTCTGCTTCTCCTTCTGTTTCTGCTTCTGTTTCTGCTTCTGCTTCTTCTCCTTCTTCTATTTCTTCTGATTCTGCTTCTCCTGCTTCTGATTCTCCTGCTTCTCCTTCTGTTTCTCTTTATGCTTCTCCTTCTGCTTCTCCTTCTTCTGCTTCTACTACTGCTTCTGCATCTTCTGCTTCTTCTGCTACTGCCTCTGCTTCTTCTGCTTCTCCGTCTGCTTCTCCTTCTGCTTTTGCTTCTCTTTCTGCTTCTGCTTCTCCTTCTGCTTCTCCAGATTCTGCTTCTTCTGCTTCTCCTGTATCTCCTTATGCTTCACGTTCTGCTTCTGCTTCTTCGTCTTCTTC
>NW_012311770.1:0-2310 GCF_000151885.1 Dipodomys ordii | reverse complement strand
GCAGAAGCTTTGCAACTCCCAAAATAGCTCTTTGCACCCCTACAAATACCAGTCTTTGAAATCAGAGCCTTGCCCTTTCTTGCCTTTGAATTCTCACGTAGCCGAGATAGATAGATAGATAGATAGATAGATAGATAGATAGATAGATAGATAGATAGATAGATAGATAGATAGATCTCCAATCATCTTCAGACCAGATATAACTCTCATTCCATGAGATTCAATTCCCTTGTCTTCCAAAAATTTCAGCATTTTCATTGTTCTGTTTCCATACATGAAAATAAGTTACATCAAGACTTAAAACCTTTAGCTTTGGGATAAACCACTTGGGTTAGCTGGTGGCATACTCATCATTAGACATTTCTAGTCCTGAGAATGGTGGTTACATCTATTGGGAAAGCAGAGGAGGAGCACTGGAGGGCTGCTTAAGCATCTTGAAGACCAAAGAGTACTAGATGGTTAGAGGAAGCCTTGGTTCTCCATCAGGTACCAGAAGAGGGGTGCAGAAAAGTTCTGGTAACTGTTGATTTTGCTATTAACTTTCACAGAAACAGTACTCCAATTTTGAGTCAGGTGACCACCCACAAATACACCATAGGTGTATTTTCCAGGCATGAAATATAAATCCAGCAAAGCATGAAATCCCTTGTAATGACGAATTAAACAAGAGCCCATGACTTTTTGAGAAGATTGGACCTGGGGCCTAAACCCAGGATATAGAGTGAAGGGAAAGGAAAGGCAATGGGCAGAGCAGAGTGACTGTGGCATCCCAAAATCGTTGATTAGAGTAACAGCAATTATTGTGCACTTCAGTCTAGTCTACATAGGTGGGTTTCAATACTGTAGTTGCGTCCACTTACAAGGAATGGGACAATGGTTGGAGGAAAAGGGGCTTCTTCCCAATGGGGCCACATTTCTTCATTATATTTGTCAAAAATAGTTTTGCCATTTTTTTAAAGCAGTAATTTTCAGCTGGGTGCTAGTGGCTCATGCCTGTAATCCTAGCTACTCAGGAGGCTGAGAACTGAGGATCATGGTTCAAAGCCAGTCTGGGCAGGAAAGACCATGAGATTTTTAAGACTTTTTTATATATCTAATCAAGTCTATTTCCTATTTAACCCTGACAAAAGCAATGTGAAATGTGTAAAAAATATCAGGTTCAAACAAAAATCAATCCAGCAAGATACATTTGCAGTTTTAAAAGTTAAAAGAAAAGTAGTGCCTTGTAGTAAAGATTCTTACTCAACAATTTCAAATGTCTTAGTGTCTGTGTATAAAGAGATTATGGCAAGGCACCAGTGGCTCCTGTCTTTAATCTTAACTATGAAGGAGGCTATGATCATATTATTTAGATTCAGTCAGCCTCGAAAGGAAAATCTGAGAATCTTTTCTACAGTTAACCAGCAAAAAGCCAGAATGGAGATGTGGCTCAAGTGGGTAGAGTGCCAATCTTGAGGGGAAAAGCCAATAGATAACCTTAGGCCTTGTGTTTTTGCATTTGAGTCTCTGTACACACACACACACACACACAGAGAGAGAGAGAGAGAGAGAGAGAGAGCACATTTTTCCAATCCATTCATCTACTGAGGAGCATCTGGGTTGGTTCCATATCTTGACTATGGTAAATAATGCTGCCATAAACATAGTTGCTTAGAAAGCTGAGATCTGAGGATGGTTGTTCAAAGCCAGCCCTGGCAGGAAAGTCTGTGAAACTGTTATTGTCTATTAACTGGCAAAAGCAGAGCAGTGGCTCAAGTGGTATATTGCTAGCCTTGAGCAATAAAGCTTCAGTAATGAGTTCAAGCTTAAAATGGTACAAATAAAGTACAAGTGAAGGAGAAGTGGAAGGATGAGAGGAGGGGAGATAAAAGTAAAGAGGAGGAGGTAAATGCAAACAATTGCACTAAAAATATAGCTCAATAATGATACAATAATAAAATGATGATACAAATTTTTATAGCATAATATGAAAAGGAAAGGCAAAGCCTATGCTGGTGTCTCATGCCTGTAATCCTAGCAACTGAGGAGCTTGAGATAAGAGGAACATGGTTTGAAGCCACCCTGGGCAGAAAAATCAGTGAATTTTTTTATTAGTTGTGGGGCTTTAACTCAGGGCCTTGAGCTCTTTTGAAATGTATTTCAAACTACTTAATTAGAGATGCTGTCATGGCGGCATCACACCTCACCTCCAAATATTTCCTTCCTTCAGAAGCCTAGCAACTCATCTGCAGCTGACCCTTGAGAATTATCTAGGTCACACCTGTATTCTATGCATGCCATCCTGGCATCACAGAGGCACCTCCAGAGCCA
>NW_012311769.1:0-2310 GCF_000151885.1 Dipodomys ordii | reverse complement strand
CAGCGGGGAACACAGAGGGGTTCACAGCGGGACACAGCGGGGGTACAAAGCAGGACACAGAGGGGGACACAGCGAGGACACTGCGGGACACTGTGGGAGACACAGCGATGACACAGCGGGACACTGCGGAACACAGCGGGACACAGCAGGGACACAGCAGGGGACACAGCGGGACACAGCGGGGGACACAGCGGGGACACAGCGGAGGACACAGGAGGACACAGCGGGGAACACAGAGGGGTACACAGCGGGACACAGCGGGGGACAAAGCAGGACACAGCGGGGGACACAGCGAGGACACTGCGGGATACTGCGGGAGACACAGCGATGACACAGCGGGACACTGCGGAACACAGCGGGACACAGCAGGGACACAGCAGGGGACACAGCGGGACACAGCGGAGGACACAGCGGGACACAGCTGGGGACACGGGGGGACAAACCGGGACACAGCAGGGGACACAGCGACGATAAAGCGGGACACAGCCAGGGACTCAGCAGGGTCACAGCGGGACACAGCGGGACACAGCGGGACACAGCGTGGGACACAGGGGGTACAAAGCGGGACACAGCGGGGAACACAGCAAGGACACAGAGGGACACAGCGGGGACACAGCGGGATTCAGCGGGGGACACAGCGGGACACAGAGGGACACAGCGGGGACGCAGCAGGGACACAGCTGGGGACACAGTGGGACAGAGCTCGGGATACAGCAGGGGACACAGAGGGACACAGCGGGACACAGCGGGGGACACAGGGGGCACATAACAGGACACAGCGGGGACACAGCGGGACACAGCGGGACACAGCAGGGACCGAGCGGGACACAGTGGGACACAGCGGGACAGAGCGGGAGACACAGTGGGACACAGCGGGGGACCCAGCTAGGACCCAGCGGGACCCAGCGGGGGACACAGCGAGGACACAGAAGGGGACAAAGCGGGGGACACAGCGGGACACAGTGGGAAACACAGCGGGGGACACAGTGGGACACATCGGGACACAGCGGGGGACACAGTAGGGACACAACGGGACACAGCGGGGGACACAGCGAGGACATATTGGGATACAGCGGGGACACAGCGAGACTGAGCAGGGGACACAGCAGTACACAGCGCGACACAGCGGGACACAGCGGGACACAGCGGGGAACACAGCGAGGACACTGCGGGGCCCAGCGGGACACAGCATCGAAACAGCTGGGACACAGCGGGACACAGCGGGTACACAGCTGGGGAAACAACGGGTCACAGCCGGGGACACAGCGAGGACACTGCGGGACACTGTGGGAGACAAAGCGAGGACACAGCGGGACACTGCGGAACACAGCGGGACACAGCAGGGACACAGCAGGGGACACAGCGGCACACAGCGGGGGACACAGCGGGGACACAGCGGGGGACACAGGAGGACACAGCGGGGAACACAGAGGGGTACACAGCGGGACACAGCGGGGACAAAGCAGGACACAGCGGGGGACACAGCGAGGACACTGCGGGATATTGCGGGAGACAAAGCGATGACACAGCGGGACACTGCGGAACACAGCGGGACACAGCAGGGACACAGCAGGGGACACAGCGGGACACAGCGGGGGACAAAGCAGGACACAGAGGGGGACACAGCGAGGACACTGCGGGACACTGTGGGAGACACAGCGATGACACAGCGGGACACTGCGGAACACAGCGGGACACAGCAGGGACACAGCAGGGGACACAGCGGGACACAGCAGGGACACAGCAGGGGACACAGCGGGACACAGCGGGGGACACAGCGGGGACACAGCGGAGGACACAGGAGGACACAGCGGGGAACACAGAGGGGTACACAGCGGGACACAGCGGGGGACAAAGCAGGACACAGCGGGGGACACAGCGAGGACACTGCGGGATACTGCGGGAGACACAGCGATGACACAGCGGGACACTGCGGAACACAGCGGGACACAGCAGGGACACAGCAGGGGACACAGCGGGACACAGCGGGGGATACAGCGGGACACAGCAGGGGACACGGGGGGACAAACCGGGACACAGCAGGGGACACAGCGACGATAAAGCGGGACACAGCAGGGACTCAGCAGGGTCACAGCGGGACACAGCGGGACACAGCGGGACACAGCATGGGACACAGGGGGTACAAATCGGGACACAGCGGGGAACACAGCAAGGACACAGAGGGACACAGTGGGGGACACAGCGACGACAAAGCGGGACACAGCGGGTACACAGCGGGACTCAGCAGGGTCACAGCGGGACACAGCGGGACTCAGCGGGACACAGCGTGGGACACAGGGGGTACAAAGC
>NW_012311768.1:0-2310 GCF_000151885.1 Dipodomys ordii | reverse complement strand
CCTTCTTATGTTTCTTCTGCTTCTGCTTCTCCTGCTTCTGCTTCTCCTGCTTCTCTTTCTGCTTCTCTTTCTGCTTCTCCTTCTCCTTCTTCAGCTTCTCCTTCTGCTTCTCCTTCTCCTTCTGCTTCAATTTCTCCTTCTGCTTCTCATTCTGCTTCTGCGTCTTCTGTTTCTTCTGCTTCTCTTGCTTCTGCTTCTCATGCTTCTCCTACTTCTCGTGCTGCTTCTCCTTCTGCGTCTCTTTCTGCTTCTGCTTATCTTTTTGCTTCTCCTACTCCTAATCCTTCTCTTTCGCCTTCTCCTTCTTGTTCTTCTGCTTGTCCTGGTGCTTCTGCTTCTGCTTATTCTACTCTTTCTGTTTCTTCTGCTTCTGCTTCAGATTGTGCTTCTTCTGTTTCTCCTTCTGCTTCAGATTCTGCTTCTGCTTCTTCGGCTTCTCCTGTTTCTTCTGCTTCTGCTTCTCCTGCTTCTTCTGGTTCTCCTGCTTCTCTTTCTGCTTCTCCTTCTGCTTCTGCTTCTCCTTCTGCTTCTGCTTCTGCTCTTCTCCTTCTTCTGTTTCTTTTGCTTCTGTTTGTTCTTCTTCTTCTTCTTCTGTTTCTTCGGATTCTACTTCTGCTTCTCCTTCTTCTCCTTCTCTTTCTGCTTCTTCTGATTCTCCTGCTTCTCCTTCTTGTTCTCCTTCTGTTTCTGCTTCTCTTTCTTCTTCTGCTTCTCCTTCTGCTGCTCCTTCTCCTTCTCCTTCTTCTGCTTCTCTCACTGCTTCTGCTTCTGCTTCTTTTGCTTATTCTTTTTCTTCTGCTTCAGCTTCTCCTGCTTCTGCTTCTTCTGCTTCTACTGCTTCTCCTTATACTTCTCCTTATGCTTCTCCTTATGCTTCTCCTTCTGCTGCTTCTTCTTCTTCTTCTTTTTCGTCTTCTTCTTCTTCTTCTCTTTCTTCTGCTTCTGCTTTTCCTGCCTCTTCTGCTTCTACTGATCTCTTTCTGCTTCTTGTCCTTCTCCTGTTTCTTCTCCTTCTGCTTCTCCTGCTTCTGCTTCTTCTGCTTTTCCTGCTTCTCTTTCTGCTTCTCCTTCTGCTTCTCCTTCTGCTTCTGCTCCTTCTCCTTCTTCTGTTTCTTCTTCTTCTGCTTCTCCCGCTTGTGCTTCTTCTGCTTCTCCTGCTTCTCATTCAGCTTCTCTTTGTCGGCTTCTCTTTCTATTTCTGCTTCTGTTTCTTCTGATTCTGATTCTTCTCCTTCTTCTTCTTCTGCTTCCTCGTCTTCTGCATTTCCTGCTTCTCCTTCTGCATCTCCTTCTGCTTGTGCTTTTCCTTCTGCTTCTTCTTCTGCTCCGGCTTCTCCTTCTCCTTCTTCTGCTTCTCCGTCTGCTTCTGTTTCTTCTGCTTTTCCTGCTTCTCCTTCTGCTTTTCCTTCTATTTCTCCTTCTCGTTCTTCTGCTATTCCTTCTGCTTCTCTTTCTGCTTCTGCATCTTCAGATTCTTCTGCTACTGATTCTGCTTCTTCTGCTTCTCATTCTGCTTTTGCGTCTCTTTCTGTTTCTGCTTCTCCTTCTGGTTCTCCTTCTTCTTCTCCAGATTCTGCTTCTTCTGCTTCTCCTTCTGGTTTAGGATCTGCTTTTTCTTCTTCGGCTTCTTCTGCTTCTTTTTCTGCTTCTCCTTCTGTTTCTGCTTCTCTTTCTGCTTGTGCTTCTTCTCCTTCTTCTATTTCTTCTGATTCTGCTTCTCCTGCTTCTGCTTCTCCTGCTTCTCCTTCTGTTTCTCTTTATGCTTCTCCTTCTGCTTCTCTTTCTTCTGCTTCTACTACTGCTTCTGCTTCTCCTTCTGCTTCTGCATCTTCTGCTTCTTCTGCTACTGCCTCTGCTTCTTCTGTTTCTTCTGCTTCTCCTTCTGCTTCTCCTTCTGCTTTTACTTCTCTTTCTGCTTCTGCTTCTCCTTCTGCTTCTCCAGATTCTGCTTATTCTGCTTCTCCTGTATCTCCTTATGCTTCAGGTTCTGCTTCTGCTTCTTCGGCTTCTTCTGCTTCTGCTTTTCCTGCTGCTGCTTCTTCTGCTGCTCCTGCTTCTATTTCTGCTTTTCCTTCTGTTTCTGCTTCTCCTTCTGCTTCTGCTCCTTCTTATGTTTCTTCTGCTTCTGCTTCTCCTGCTTCTGCTTCTCCTGCTTCTCATTGTGCTTCTCGTTGTGCTGCTCTTTCTGCTTCTCTTTCTGCTTCTACTTCTCCTTCTCTTTCTTCTGCTTCTCCTTCTGCTTCTTCTTCTCCTTCTGCTTCAATTTCTCCTTCTGCTTCTCATTCTGCTTCTGCGTCTTCTGTTCTTCTG
>NW_012311767.1:0-2310 GCF_000151885.1 Dipodomys ordii | reverse complement strand
TGTCCACCACTGTGTCCCCAGCTGTGTCCTCGCTGTGTCCCTGCTGTGTCCTGCTGTGTCCTCACTGGGACCACCACTGTGTGTCGCTGTGTCCACCGCTGTGTCCCGCTGTGTCCAGCTGTGTCCCGCTTTGTCCCCGCTGTGTCCCGCTGTGTCCCGCTGTGTCCCTGCTGTGTGCCTGCTGTGTCCCGCTGTGTCTCCCGCTTTGTCCCGCTGTGTCCCACTGTGTCCCCGCTGTTTCCCGCTGTGTCCCGCTGTGTCCCCGCTGTGTGCCCGCTCTGTCCCGCTGTGTATCCCGCTGTGTCCAGTTGTGTCACCGCTGTGTCTCGCTGTGGCCACTCTCTGTCTCCGCTGTCCCCCGCTGGGTCCCCCGCTGTGTCCCGCTGTGTCCCGCTGTGTCCCCCGCTTTGTCCTGCTGTGTCCCGCAGTGTCCCCGCTGTGTCCCGCTGTGTAACACTGTGTCCCGTGGTGTCCCACTTTGTCCCACGCTGTGTCCCCCGGTGAGTCCCCTCTGTGTCGCCGCTGTGTCCCCCTGTGTCCTCGCTGTGTCCCCCGCTGTCTCCCGCTTTGTCCCTCGCTGTGTTCTGCTGTGTCCCACTGTGTCCCCGCTGTGTCCCCAGCTGCGTCCCGCTGTGTCCCGCTGTGTCCCGCTGTGTCCCTGCTGTATCGACGCTGTCTCCTGCTGGGTCCCGCTGTGTCCTCGATGTGTTCCCCGCTGTGTCCCGCTGTGTCCCCAGCTGTGTCTCCCGCTGTGTCCCGCTGTGTCCTCGCTGGGTCCCCTGCTGTGTCCCGCTGTGACACCCGCTGTGTTCCGCTTTGTCCCGCTATGTCCCGCTGTGTCCCCGCTGTGTGCCCGCTGTGTCCCGTTGTGTACTCTGTTGTGTCCAGCTGTGTCACCGTTGTGTCTCGCTTTGGCCCCTCTCTGTCTCCGCTGTCCCCCGCTGTGTCCCCCTCTGTGTCCCGCTGTGTCCCGCTGTGTCCCCCGCTTTGTCCCGCTGAGTCCCATCTGTGTCGCCGCTGTGTCCCGCTCTGTCCTCGCTGTGTCCCCGGCTGTCTGCCGCTTTGTCCCCGCTGTGTCCCTAGCTGTGTCCAGCTGGGTCCCGTTGTGTCCTCCCTGTGTCCCGCTGTGTCCCGCTGTGTCCTCGCTGTGTCCCACGCTGTGTTCCGCTGGGTCCTCGCTGTGTCCCGCGATGTGTCCCGTTGTGTCCCCAGCTGTGTCCCCGCTCTGTCCTGCTGTGTTCCCGCTGTATCGACGCTGTGTCCCACTTTGTCCCGCTGTGTCCTTGCTGTGTTCCCAGCTGTGTCCCGCTGTGTACCCCTCTGTGTCCCCCCTCTGTCCCGCTGTGTTCCCCGTTGTGTCCCGCTGTGTCCCGCTGTGTCCCCTGCTGTGTCCCTGCTGTGTCCCCACTGTGTCCTGCTCTATACTGCTGTGTCCCCCGCTGAGTCCCGCTGTGTCCCCGTTGTGTCCCGCTGTGTCCCACATGTGTCCCCCGCTGTGTCCCATTGTGTCCCGCTGTGTCCCCCACTGTTTCCCCCACTGTGTACGGCTGTGTCCCCCGCTGTGTCCCCCTTTGTCCACTGCTGTGTCCCCGCTATGTCCCGCTTTTTCCCCGGCTGTGTCCCGCTGTCTCCTCACTGTGTCCCCCGCTGTGTCCCACTGTCCTCGCTGTGTCCCCAGCTGTGTCCCGCTGTGTCCCCCGCTTTGTCCCGCTGTGTCCCACTGTGTCTCCGCTGTGTCCCGCTGTGTCCCGCTGTGTTCCCGGTGTGCCCGCTGTGTCCCGCTGTGTAACCCGCGGTGTCCAGCTGTGTCACCGCTGTGTCCCGCTGTGGCCCATCTCTGTCTCCGCTGTCCCCTCTGTGTCCCCCGCTGTGTCCCACTGTGTCCCGCCGTGTCCCCCGCTTTTTCCTGCAGTGTCCCCGCAATGTCCCCGCTGTGTCCCGCTGTGTCACACTGTGTCCCGTGGTATCCCACTTTGTCCCCCGCTGTTTCCCCGCTGTGTCCCACGCTGAGTCCCCTCTGTATCGACGATGTGTCCTGCTGTGTCCCGCTGTGTCCTCGCTGTGTCCCCCGCTGTGTCCCGCTGTGTCACCTGCTGTGTCCCCCGCGGTGTCCTCTCTGTGTACCCCGCTGTGTCCCACTGTGTCCTTGCTGGGACCCCCGCTGTGTAACGCTGTGACCCCTGCTGTGTCCCGCTGAGTCCTGCTATGACCCCGCTGTGTCCCGCTGTGTCCCCACTGTGTACCACCTGTGTCCCACTGTGTAACCCGCTGGGTCCAGCTGTGTCAACACAAAGTTCCGAAGAGAACCTT
>NW_012311766.1:0-2310 GCF_000151885.1 Dipodomys ordii | reverse complement strand
TCAATTCTGCTTCTCCTTTTGCTTCTGCGGCTCTTCCATATCCTTCTCCTCCTTCTACTTCTCCTTCTGCTTCTGCTTCTTCTGCTTCTCCTGCTTCTCCTTCTGCATCTTCTTCTGCTTCTGCTTCTCCTTCTGCTGTTTCTTCTGCTTCTGTTTCTCCTTCTGCTTCTCCTTCTGTTTCTTCTTCTTCTCCTTCTGATTCTCCTTCTGCTTCTCCTTCTGTTTCTCCTTCTCCTTCTCGTTCTTCTGCTTTTCCTTCTGCTTCTCCTTCTGCTTCTGCTGCAACTGCTACTGCTTCTGCTTCTTCTGTTTCTTCTGCTTATCCTTCTGCTTTTGATTCTCTTTCTGCTTCTGCTTCTGCTTGTACTTCAGCTTCTCATTTTGCTTCTCCAGATTCTGCTTCTTCTGCTTCTCCTGCTTCTCCTTCTGCTTCAGGTTCTGCTTCTGCTTCTTCGGATTCTTATGCTTCTGCTTCTCCTGCTTCTGCTTCTTCTGCTTCCCCTCTTTCTCTTTCTGCTTCTCCTTCTGTTTCTGCTTCTCCATCTGCTTCTGCTTCTGCTTCTTGTCCTCCTCCTGTTTCTTCTCCTTCTGCTTCTCCTGCTTCTGCTTCTTCTGCTTTTCCTGCTTCTCTTTCTGCTTCTCCTTCTGCTCCTGCTCCTTCTCCTTCTTCTGTTTCTTCTTCTTCTGCTTCTCCCGCTTGTGCTTCTTCTGCTTCTCCT
This sequence comes from Dipodomys ordii, assembly GCF_000151885.1. Taxonomy (NCBI): domain Eukaryota; kingdom Metazoa; phylum Chordata; class Mammalia; order Rodentia; family Heteromyidae; genus Dipodomys; species Dipodomys ordii. The sequence goes on along the minus strand of NW_012311766.1, from coordinate 1,591 downwards.
GCTTCTCGTTCTGCTTCTATTCGTCGGCTTCTCTTCCTATTTCTGCTTCTGCTTCTTCTGATTCTGATTCTTCTCCTTCTTCTTGTCCTTCTGCTTCTGCTTCTTCTTCATCTCCAGCTTCTCCTTCTGCATCTCCTTCTGCTTGTGCTTTTCCTTCTGCTTCTTCTTCATGCTTCGGCTTCCCCTTCTCCTTTTTCTGCTCCGTCTACATCTGTTTCTTCTGCTTTTCCTGCGTCTCCTTCTGCTTCTCCTTCTGTTTCTCCTTCTCGTTCTTCTTCTATTCCTTCTGCTTCTGTTTCTGCTTCTGCATCTTCAGCTTCTTCTGCTACTGCTTCTGCTTCTTCTGTTTCTTCGGCTTCTCCTTCTGCTTTTGCTTCTCTTTCTGCTTCTTCTTCTCCTTCTGGTTCTCCTTCTTCTTTTCCAGTTTCTTCTTCTTCTGCTTCTCCAGCTTCTCCTTCTGCTTCAGGTTCTCCTTTTGCTTCTTCGGCTTCTTCTCCTTCTATTTCTGATTCTCCTTCTGTTTCTGCTTCTCTTTCTGCTTCTGCTCCTTCTCCATCTTCTATTTCTTCTGAGTCTGCTTCCCCTGCTTCTGCTTCTCCTGCTTCTCCTTCGGTTTCTCTTTATGCTTCTCCTTCTCCTTCTCCTTCTTCTGCTTCTACTACTGCTTCTGCTTCTCCTTCTGCATCTTCTTATGTTTCAATTTCTCCTTCTTCTGCCTTTCATTATGCTTCTGCTTCTCCTGCTTCTGCTCCTTCTGCTTCTCCTGCGTCTCCTTCTCCTTCTCTTTCTGCTTCTGCTTATCCTTCTGTTTCTCCTACGCCTAATCCTTCTCTTTCTCCTTCTTCTTCTTCTGCTTCTCCTGCTGCTTCTTCTTCTGCTTCTTCTGCTTTTTCTGTTTCTTCTTCTTCTGCTTCAGCTTCTGCTTCTTCTGCTTCTCCTTCTGTTTCTGCTTCTCCTTCTGCTTCTGCTCTTCTCCTTCTTCTGTTTCTTCTGCTTCTGCTTCTCCTGCTTCTTCTTCTTCTGCTTCTCCTACTTCTCCTTCTGCTTCTCCGTCTCATTCTCCTTCTCCTTCAATTTCTCCTTCTTGTGCTTCTCAATCTTCTTCTGCTTCTGCTTCTCCTGCTTCTGCTTCTTCTGTTTCTCCTTCTGCTTCTCCTTCTGCTTCTCTTTCAGCTTCTTATTCTGCTTCTGCTCCTCCTACTCCTAATCCTTCTCTTTCTCCTTCTTCTTCTTCTGCTTCTCGTTCTGCTTCTGCTTCTTCTGCTTGTTCTGTTTCTTCTGCTTCTGCTTTTCCAGCTTCTGCTGCTTCTGCTTCTCCTTCTGCTTCAGGTTCTCCTTCTGATTCTTGGGCTTCTTCTGTTTCTTCTGCTTCTCCTGCTACTGCTTCTTCTGCTTCTCATTCTGCTTCTCCTTCTGCTTCTGCTTCTCCTTCTGCTCCTTCTCCTTCTTCTGTTTCTTCTTCATCTGCTGCTGATTCTCCCGCTTCTGCTTCTTCTGCTTCTCCTACTTGTCCTTCTCCTTCTGCTTCTCCTTCTCCTTCTTCTGCTACTCTTATCTGCTTATGCTATCTGCATCCTTCTGAATCTCCAAC
>NW_012311765.1:0-2310 GCF_000151885.1 Dipodomys ordii | reverse complement strand
GTTAGTTTCTTCTGAAGAAGACGGAGGAGGAGGAGGAGGAGAAGGAGGAGGAGGAGGAGGAGTATGGAGAAGCATAAGGAGAAGCAGAAGAAGCAGAAGCAGGAGAAGCAGAGCAGAAGAAAAAGAATAAGCAAAAGAAGCAGAGTCAGAGGGAGAAGCAGAAGAAGGAGAAGGAGCAGAAGGAGAAAGAGAAGCAGAAGGAGAATCAGAAGGAGAAGCAGAAGAAGGAGAAGCAGAAGCAGAAGAAGCAGCAGAAGGAGAAGCAGAAGCAGAAGAAGATGCAGAAGGAGAAGCAGGAGAAGCAGAAGAAGCAGAAGCAGAAAGAGAAACAGAAGTAGGAGAAGGAGAAGGAGAAGGAAGGGCAGCAGAAGCAATAGGAGAAGCATTAGGAGAAGCAGAAGCAGAATGAGAAGCAAAAAGAGAAGCAGTAGAAGCAGAAAGACCAGGAGAAGCTGAAGAAAGAGAAGAAGAAGAATAAGAATAAGAATAAGAAGAAGAAGAAGAAGAAGAAGAAGAAGAAGAAGAAGAAGAAGAAGATGAAGAAGAAGATGAAGAAGAAGAAGCATAAGGAGAAGCATAAGGAGCAGCAGTAGATGCAGGAGAAGCAAAAGAAATAGAATAAGCAAAAGAAGCAGGAGCAGTGGGAGAAGCAGAAGAAGGAGAAAGAGAAGGAGCAGCAGAAGGAGAAGCAGAAGCAGAAAGAGAAGCAGAAACAGAAGGAGAAAAAAAGGAGAAGCAGGAGAATCAGAAGAAGCAGAAGTAGAAACAGAAAGAGAAGTAGAAGAAGGAGAAGCAGAAGTAGAATCAGAAGAAACAGAAGAAGAAGAAGAAGAAGAAGAAGAAGAAGAAGAAGAAGAAGAAGAAGAAACAGAAGCAAAAGAAACAGAAGAAGGAGAAGAGCAGAAGCAGAAGCAGAAGGAAAAGAAGAAGCAGAAGGAGAAGCAGAAAGAGAAGCAGGGGAAGCTGATGAAGCAGGAGAAGAAGAAGCAGAAGAAACAGGAGAAGCCGAAGAAGCAGAAGCAGAATCTGAAGCAGAAGGAGAAACAGAAGAAGCACAATCTGAAGCAGAAGCAGAAGAAACAGAAATAGTAGAATAAGCAGAAGCAGAAGCACCAGGAGAAGCTGAAGAAGAAGAAGGAGAAGGCGAAAGAGAAGGATTAGGAGTAGGAGAAGCAAAAGGATAAGCAGAACCAGAAAGAGACGCAGAAGGAGAAGCAGCACGAGAAGTAGGAGTAGCAGGAGAAGAAGAAGCAGGAGAAGCAGAAGAAACAGAAGGCGCAGAAGCAGAATGAGAAGCAGAAGGAGAAATTGAAGCAGAAGCAGAAGCAGAAGGAGAAGCAGAAGCAGAAGAAGAAGCAGAATAAGGAGAAGGACAAGGAGAAGGAGAAAGAGAAGCAGAAAGAGAAGCAGAACGAGAAGAAGGAGAAGCAGAAGCTGGAGAAGCCGAAGCAGAAGAAACAGAAGAAGGGGAAGAAGCAGAAGCAGAAGGAGAAGCAGAAACAGAAGGAAAAGCAGAAAGGGAAGCAGGAGAAGCAGAAGAAGCAGCAGCAGAAGAAGCAGAAGCAGAAGAAGCCGAAAAAGCAAAAGCAGAACCTGAAGCAGAAGGAGAAGCAGGAGAAGCAGAAGAAGCAGATTCTGGAGAAGCAGAAGGAGAAGCAGAAGCAGAAAGAGAAGCAAAAGCAGAAGGAGAAGCAGAAGAAACAGAAGAAGCAGAGGCAGTAGCAGAAGAAGCAGAAGATTCAGAAGCAGAAGGAGAAGCAGAAGGAAAAGCAGAAAAACTAGAAGGAGAAGGAGAAGGAGAAACAGGAGTAGAAGCAGAAAGAGAAGCAGAAGAAGGAGCAGTAGAAGGAAAAGCGGCAGGAGAAACAGAAAGAGCAGCAGAAGGAGAAGCAGGAAATGCAGAAACAGGAGAAGAACAAGCAGAAGAAACAGGAGAAGGACAAGAAGCAGAAGCAGAAGGAGAAGCAGAAAGAGAAGGAGGGGAAGCAGAAGAAGCAGAAGCAGGAGAAGCAGAAGCATAAGAATCCGAAGAAGCAGAAGCAGAACCTGAAACAGAAGGAGAAGCAGGAGAAGCAGAAGAAGCAGAATCTTTAGAAGCAGAATGAGAATCAGAAGGAGAAGCAGAAGCAGAAAGAGAATCAAAAGCAGAAGGAGAAGCAGAAGAAACAGAAGAAGTAGAAGCAGTAGCAGTTGTAGCAGAAGCAGGAGGAAAAGCAGAAGGAAAAGCACAAGCAGAAGGAGATGCAGAAGGAGTAGCAGAAAAAGCAGAAGAAGCAGAAGCAGAAGGAGAAGAAGAAGGAGAAGAAGCAG
>NW_012311764.1:0-2310 GCF_000151885.1 Dipodomys ordii | reverse complement strand
TCAGCAGAGGAGAAGCAGAAGAAGGAGAAGGAGAAGCAGAAGGATAAGATATTAAGAGAAACAGAAGGAGAAGCAGGAGAAGCAGTAGAAGCAGAAGCAGAAGAAATAGAAGAAGGAGAAGAAACAGAAGCAGAAAGAGAAGCAGAAACAGAAGGAAAAGCAGAAATAGAAGCAGAAGAAGCCGAAGAAGCAGAAGCAGAACCTGAAGCGTAAGGAGAAGCAGAAGAAGCAGAATCTGGAGAAGAAGAAGGAGAACCAGAAGGAGAAGCAGAAGCAGAAAGAGAAGCAAAAGCAGAAGGAGAAGCAGAAGAAACAGAAGAAGCAGAAGCAGTAGCAGAAGAAGCTGAAGATGCAGAAGCAGAAAGAGAAGCAGAAGGAATAGCAGAAGAACGAGAAGGAGAACGAGAAACAGAAGGAGAAGAAGAAGGAGAAGCAGAAGGAGAATCAGGAAAGGCAGAAGAAGCAGAATCAGACGGAGAAGAAGAAGAAGGAGAAGGAGAAGCAGAAGCAGAAGAAGAAGCAGACGGAAAAGCACAAGCAGAAGGAGATGCAGAAGGAGAAGCAGGAGAAGCAGAAGAAGCAGAAGCAGAAGGAGAGAAGAAGTAGAAGAAGCAGAATCCGAAGAAGCAGAAGCAGAAGTAGAAAGAGAAGCCGACGAAGAGAAGCAGAACGAGAAGCAGGAGAAACAGAAGAAGCAGAAGCAGGAGAAGCAGAAGAAGAAGAAACAGAAGAAGGAGAAGGAGCAGAAGCAGAAGGAGAAGGAAAAGCAGAAAGAGAAGCAGGAAAAGCAGAAGAAGCAGATGCAGGAGAAGCAGAAACAGAAGGAGAAGCAGAAAGAGGAGGGGAAGCAGAAGAAGCAGAAGCAGGAGAAGCAGAAACATAAGAATCCGAAGAAGCAGAAGCAGAACCTGAAGCAAAAGCAGAAGCAGGAGAAGCAGAAGAAGCAGAATCTGGAGAAGCTGAATGAGAAGCTGAAGGAGAAGCAGAAGCTGAAAGAGAATCAAAAGCAGAAGGAGACGCAGAAGAAACAGAAGAAGCAGTAGCAGTTGCAGCAGAAGCAGAAGGAGAAGCAGAAAGAAAAGCAGAAGAACGAGAAGGAGAAGGAGAAACAGAAGGAGAAGCAGAAGGAGAATCAGAAGGAGAAGCAGAAGAAGCAGAAGGAGAAGCAGAAGCAGAAGAAGCAGAAGGAGAAGCAGAAGGAGAAACAGAAGCAGAAGAAGCAGCAGAAGGAGAAGCAGAAGCAGAACAAAGTGCAGAAGGAGAAGCAGGAGAAGCAGAAGAAGCAGAAGCAGAAGGAGAAGTAGAAGTAGGAGAAGGAAGAGCCGCAGAAGGAATAGGAGAAGCAGAATGAGAAGCAGAAAGAGAAGCAGTAGAAGCAGAAGAAGCAGGAAAAGAAGAAGCAGAAGAAAGAGAAGAAGAAGAAGAAGAAGAAGAAGAAGAAGAAGAAGAAGAAGAAGAAGAAGAAGAAGAAGAAGAAGAAGAAGAAAGAGGAGAAGGAGGAGGAAGAGGAGGAGGAGGAGAAGGAGAAGCATAAGGAGAAGCGTAGAAGCGAAGAATCAGAAGCAGGAGAAGCAGAAGCAGAAGAAAAAGAATAAGCAAAAGAAGCAGAATCAGAGGGAGAAGCAGAAGAAGGAGAAGGAGCAGAAGGAGAAGGAGAAGCAGAAGGAGAATCAGAAGGAGAAGCAGAAGAAGGAGAAGCAGAAGCAGAAGAAGCAGCAGAAGGAGAAGCAGAAGCAGAAGAAGATGCAAAAAGAGAAGTAGGAGAAGCAGAAGAAGCAGAAGCAGAAGGAGAAACAGAAATAGGAGAAGGAGAAGGAAGGGCAGCAGAAGCAATAGGAGAAGCAGAAGGAGAAGCAGAAGCAGAATGAGAAGCAAAAAGAGAACCAGTAGAAGCAGAAAAACCAGGAGAAGCAGAAGAAAGAGAAGAAGAAGAAGAAGAAGAAGAAGAAGAAGAAGAAATAGAAGAAGAAGAAGAAGAAGGAGAAGCATAAGGAGAAGCATAAGGAGAAGCATAAGGAGAAGCATAAGGAGAAGCATAAGGAGAAGCAGTAGATGCAGGAGAAGCAGAAGAAATAGAATAAGCAAAATAAGTAGAAACAGAAAGAGAAGTAGAAGAAGGAGAAGCAGAAGTAGAATCAGAAGAAACAGAAGAAGAAGAAGAAGAAGAAGAAGAAGAAGAAGAAGAAGAAGAAGAAGAAGAAGAAGAAGAAGAAGAAGAAACGGAAGCAAAAGAAACAGAAGAAGGAGAAGAGCAGAAGCAGAAGCAGAAGGAGAAGCAGAAGCAGAAGGAGAAGCAGAAAGAGAAGCTGA
>NW_012311763.1:0-2311 GCF_000151885.1 Dipodomys ordii | reverse complement strand
TCACTGGGTTCCCCGCTGTGTCCCGCTGTGTCCCCCGCTGTGTCCCGGTGTGTCCCGCTGTGTCCCGCTCTGTCCCTGCTGTGTCCCGCTGTGTCCCGCTGTGTCCCCGCTGTGTGCCCGCTGTGTCCCGCTGTGTACTCCGTTGTGTCCAGCTGTGTCACCGCTGTGTCCCGCTGTGTCCCACTGTGTCCCGTGGTGTCCCAGTTTGTCTCCCGCTGTGTCCCCCGGTGAGTCCCCCCTGTGCCACGCTGTGTCCCACTGTGTCCCGTGGTGTCCCAGATTGTCCCCCGCTGTGTCCCCCGGTGAGTCCCCGCTGTGTCCCGCTGTGTCCCCCACTGGGTCCTGCTGTGTCTACTGCTGTTTCCCCTCTGTGTCCCTCTGTGTCCCGCTGTGTCTCCCGCTGTGTCCCTGCTGTGTCCCCCACTGTGTACCGTTGTGTCCCCAGCTGTGTACCATGCTGTGTCCTGCTGTGTCCCCACTGTATTGACGCTGGGTCCCGCTTGTTCCCGCTGTGTCCTCCCTGTGTTCACCGCTGTGTCCCGCTGTGTCCCCCACAGTGTCCCGCTGTGTCTTCTGCTGTGTACCCCGCTGTGTCCCGCTGTGTCACACTGTGTCCCTTGGAGTCCCGCTTTGTCCCCCGCTGTGTCCCCCGCTGAGTACCCGCTGTGTCCCCGCTGTGTCCCGCTGTGTCCTCGCTGTGTCCCCCGCTGTCTCCCACTCTGTCCCCTGCTGTGTCTCAAGCTTTGTCCCCGCTGTGTCCCACTGTGTCCCGCTGTGTCCCGCTGTGCCCCCACTGTGTCCTGTTGTGTCCACAGCTGTGTACCACGCTGTGTAACGCTGTATCCCCGCTGTTTCGACGCTGTGTCCCGCTGGGTCCCGCTCTGTCCCTGCTGTGTCCCGCTGTGTCCCGCTGTATAACCTCTCGGTCTCCGCTGTCCCCCGCTGTGTCCCCCGCTGTGACCCCACTGAGTCCCCTCTGTGTTGCCTCTGTGTCCCGCTGTGTTCCCGGTGTGTCCCGCTCTGTCCCGCTGTGTACTGCTGTGTCCCCCGCTGATTTCCGCTGTGTCCCCGCTGTGTCCCAATCTGTCCTGCTTGTGTCACGCTCTGTCCCCGTGTGTCCCGCTGTGTCCCCACTGTGTGCCCGCTGTCTCCAGCTGTGTACCCCGCTGTGTCCAGCTGTGTCCCAGCTTTGTCCCCGCTGTGTCCCGATGTGTCCCTTCTCTGTCCCCTGCTGTCCCCCTCTGTGTCCCCCGCTGTGTCCCGTAGTGTCCCCCGCTTTGTCCCGCTGTGTCCCTGCAGTGTCCCTTTGTGTCCTGCTGTGTCACACTGTGTCCCGTGGTGTCCCGCATTGTCCCCCGCTGTCTCCTGCTTTGTCTCACGCTGTGTCCCGCTGTGACCCGCTGTGTCCTTGCTGTGTCCCCGCTGTGTCCCGCTGTGTCCCCGCTGTGTCCGCCGCTGTGTCCCGCTGTGTCCCGCTGTGTACCCTGCCGTGTCCCGCTATGTTCCCGCAGTGTCCCCGCTGTGTCACGCTGTGTCCCACTGTGTCCCGTAGTGTCCCAGTTTGTCCCCCGCTGTGTCACTCGGTTAGTCCCCACTGTGTCCCGCTGGGTCCCCCACTGGGTCCCGCTGTGTCTACTGCTGTTTCCCCGCTTTGTCCCGCTGTGTCCTCGCTGTGTCCCACGCTGTGTTCCGCTGGGTCCTTGCTGTGTCCCCTGATGTGTCCCGTTGTGTCCCCAGCTGTGTACCCCGCTGTGTCCCGCTGTGTCCCCACTGTATCGACGCTGTGTCCCGCTGTGTCCCGCTGTGTCCTCGCTGTGTTCCCTGCTGTGTCCCGCTGTGTACCCCTCTGTGTCCCCCTCTGTGTCCCGCTGTGTCCCCCGCTGTGTCCCGCTGTGTCTCGCTGTGTCCCCGCTGTGTCCCGCTGAGTCCCCGCTGTGTCCCTCACTGTGTCCCGCTGTGTCCCGCTGTGTCCCTCGATGTGTCCCGCTGTGTCCTCGCTGTGTTCCCTGCTGTGTCCCGCTGTGTACCCCTCTGTGTCCCACTCTGTGTCCCGCTGTGTCCCCCGCTATGTCCCGCTGGGTCCCGCTGTGTCTCCCGCTGTGTCCCTGCTGTGTCCCCGCTGTGTCACGCTGTGTACTGCTGTGTCCCGCTGAGTCCTGCTGTGTCCTCGCTATGTCCCCCGCTGTGTCCCACTATGTTCCTGCATTGTCCACGCTGTGTCCCGCTGAGTCTCGCTGTGTCCCCGCTGTGTCCCGCTGTGTTCCCGCTGTGTCCCTTGCTGAGTCCCGCTGTGTCACGCTGTGTCCCGCTG
>NW_012311762.1:0-2311 GCF_000151885.1 Dipodomys ordii | reverse complement strand
GGAAGGAGAAGCAGAAGACGCATAAGCGGGAGAGGCAGAATAAGAAGAAGAAACAGAAGAAGGAGAAGGAGCAGAAGGAGAAGCAGAATCAGAATGAGAAGCAGAAGAGAAGGAGAAGAAGCAGTAGCAGGAGAAGCAGAAGCACAAGAAACAGAAGAAGTTGAAGAAGCAGAAGCAGGACCTGAAGCAGAAGAAACAGAACAAGCAGAAGAAGCAGTAGCAGAAGCAGAACGAGAAGCAGAAGGAGAAGAAGGAGAAGGAGAAAGAGAAGGATTAGGAGTAGGAAGAGCAGAAGGAGAATAAGAAGCAGAACGAAAAGCAGAAGGAGCAGCAGAAGGAGAAGCAGAAGGAGCAGCAGAAGGAGAAGCAGAGGAAGGAGAAGCAGAAGCAGAAGAAGCAGCAGAAGGAGAAGCAGAAGCAGAAGAAGATGCAGAAGGGGAAGCAGGAGAAGCAGAAGAAGCAAAAGCAGAAGGAGAAGCAGAAGTAGAAGAAGGAGAAGGAGAAGGAAGGGCAGCTGAAGCAATAGGAGAAGCACAAGGAGAAGCAGAAGAATGAGAAGAAGAAAGAGAAGCAGGAGAAGCACAAATGCAGAAACAGGAGAAGCAGAACTAGAAGAATCAGTAAAAGGACAAGAAGCAGAAGCAGAAGGAGAAGCAGAAACAGAAGGAGAAGCAGAAAGAGAAGGAGGGGAAGCAGAAGAAGCAGAAGCAGAAGTAGCAGAAGCATAAGAATCCGAAGAAGCAGAAGCAGAACCTCAAGCAGAAGGAGAAGCAGGAGAAGCAGAAGAAGCAGAATCTGGAGAAGCAGAACGAAAAGCTGAAGGAGAAGCAGAAGCAGAAAGAGAATCAAAAGCAGAAGGAGAAGCAGAAGAAACAGAAGAAGTAGAAGCAGTAGCAGTTGTAGCAGAAACAGAAGGAGAAGCCAAAGGAAAAGCAGAAGAACAAGAAGGAGAAGGAGAAACAGAAGGAGAAGCAGAATGACAAGCAGGTAAAGCAGAAGAAGAAGAAGCAGAAGGAGAATCAGAAGGAGAAGCAGAAGAAGGAGAAGGAGAAGCAGAAGCAGAAGAAGATGCAGAAGGAGAAGCAGGAGAAACAGAAGAAGCAGAAGCAGAAGGAGAAGCAGGAAAGCAGAAGAAGCAGAAGTAAAAGGAGAAGCAAAAGAAGGAGAAGGAGAAGGAGAAGCAGAAGAAGAAGCATAAGGACAAGCACAAGCAGAAGGAGATGCAGAAGGAGAAGCAGGAGAAGCAGAAGAAGCAGAAGCTGAAGGAGAAGCAGAAGTAGGAGAAGAAGGAGGAGAAGCAGAAGCAGAAGGAGAAGCAGCAGCGGAATGAGAAGCAGAAAGAGAAGCAGGAGGAGGACAAGAAGCAGAAGCAGGAGAATCCGAAAGAGAAGAAGCAGAAGAAGCAGAAACAGAAGCAGAAGTAGAAGCAGAAGCAGAAGGAGAAGCAGCAGAACAAGTAGAACCAGAAATTCAGGCAGGAGAAACAGAAGAAGCAGAAGCAGAAAGAGAAGCAAAAAGAGAAGCAGAAGGAGAAGTAGAAGAAGCAGCAGAAGGAGAAGCAGCAGAAGAAGCAGAAAAACAAGCAGGAGAAGCAGAAGCAGAAAGAGAAGTACAAGCAGAATAGCAGAAGAAGCAGAAGCAGAAGAAGAAGCAGTAGAAGCATAAGAAGCAGAAGCAGGAGAAGCAGAAGCAGAAGAACAAGAAGCATAAGAAGCAGAAGCAGAAGCAGAGGGAGAAACAGAAGAAGGAGAAGGAGCAGCAGAAGGTGAAGCAGAAGGAGATGGAGAAGCAGAAAGAGAAGCAGAAACAGAAGGAGAAGAAGAAGGATTAGTTGGAGAATCAGAAGAAGCAGAAGCAGAAAGAGAAGCAGAAGAAGAAGGAGAAGCAGAAGCAGAGGAAGGGAAGGAGAAGCAGAAGAAGCAGAAGCGGGAGAAGCAGAAGAAGAAGAAGAAACAGAAGAAGGAGAAGGAGCAGAAAGAGAAGCAGAAGCAGAAGGAGAAGCTGAAAGAGAAGCAGAAGAAGCAGTAGCAGGAGAAGCAGAAGCAGAAGAAACAGAAGAACCTGAAGAAGCAGAAGCAGGACCTGAAGCAGAAGAAACAGAACAAGCAGAAGAAGCAGTAGCAGAAGCAGAACGAGAAGCAGAAGAAGAAGAAGGAGAAGGAGAAAGAGAAGGATTAGGAGTAGGAAGAGCAGAAGGAGAATCAGAAGCAGAACGAGAAGCAGAAGGAGCAGCAGAAGGAGAGGCAGAAGGAGAAGCAGAAGAAGGAGAAGCAGAAGCAGAAGAAGCAGCAGAAGGAGAAGCAGAAGCAGA
>NW_012311761.1:0-2311 GCF_000151885.1 Dipodomys ordii | reverse complement strand
CTGTGTCCCCCCTTATGTTTCGCTGTTTCCTCGCTGTGTCCCTCCCTCTGTGCCGTTGTGTCCCCAGCTGTGTACCCCGTTGTGTCCCGCTGTGTCCCCGCTGTATCAACGCTGTGTCCCGCTGTGTCCCGCTGTGTCCTCGCTGTGTACCGCTCTGTACCCCTCTGTGTCCCCACTGTGTCCCGCTGTGTCCCGCTGTGTCCTAGCTGTGTCCCGCTGTGTCCCGCTGTGTACCCGGCTGTGTCCCGCTATGTTCCCGCAGTGTCCCCGCTGTGTCCTGCTGTGTCCCACTGTGTCCTCGCTGTGTCCCCGCTGTTTCGATGCTGTGTCGTGCTGTGTCCCACTGTGTCCTCGCTGTGTCCCCCACTGTGTTCTGCTGTGTCACCCGCTGTGTCCCGCTGTGTCCCCCGCTGTGTCCCGCTGTGTCCCCGAAGCGTCACCGCTGTTTCGCGCTGTGTCCCGCTGTGTTCCGTGGTGTCCCGCTTTGTCCCCCGCTGTGTCCCCAGCTGAGTCCCCGCTGTGTCCCCTCTGTGTCCCGCTGTGTCCTCGCTGTGTCCCGCGCTGTCTCCCGCTCTGTCCCCCGCTGTGTCTCACGCTTTATCCCGTCTGTGTCCCACTCTGTCCCGCTGTGTCCCGCTGTGTCCACCACTGTGTCCCTTTGTGTCCCCAGCTGTGTAACCCGCTGTGTAACGCTGTGAATCCCGCTGTATCGAGGCTGTGTCCCGCTGGGTCCCGCTGTGTCCTTGCTCTATTATTCGTGGTGTTCCCTTCTGTCCCCCGCTGTGTCCCCCATCTGTCCTACTGTGTCCCCCGCTGTGTCCCGTTGTGTCCCGCTGTGTCCCCCACTGTGCCCCTGCTGTGTCCCCGCTGTGTCACGCTGTGTCCTGCTGTGTCCCGTTGTGTCCTGCTGTAAGCCTGCTGAGTCCCCCTGTGTCCCCGCTGTGTCCTGCTGTGTCATCGCTCTGTCCTCAGCTGTGTCCCGCTGTGTCCTCTGCTGTGTCCCGCTGTGTCAGTCTGTGTCCCGCTGTATCCCGCTGTGACCCCGCTGAGTCCCCGCTGTGTCCTCGCTGTGTCCCCCGCTGTGTCCCGCCGTGTCCTCGCTGGGTCCCCTGCTGTGTCCCGCTGTGTCCCGCTCTGTCCCTGCTGTGTCCTGCTGTGTCCCGCTGTGTCCCCGCTTTTTGCCCGCTGTGTCCCGCTGTGTACTTCGTTGTGTCAGGCTGTGTCCCCCGCTTTGTCCCGCTGTGTCCCCGCAGTGTCCCCGCTGTGTCCCGCTGTGTCACACTGTGTCCCATGGTGTCCTGCTTTGTCCCCAGCTGTGTCCCCCGCTGAGTCCCCTCGGTGTCCTGCTGTGTCCTCGCTGTGTGCCCCGCTGTCTCCCACTTTGTCCCACGCTGTGTCCCACTGTGTCCTCGCTGTGTCCCCCGCTGTGTCCCACTATGTCCCCGCTGTGTCCCAAGCTGTGTCCCGCTGTGTCCCGCTGTGTACCCAGCTGTGTCCTGCTATGTTCCCGCAGTGTCCCCGCTGTGTCCCCGCTGTGTCCTGCTGTGTCCTCTATGTGTCCCCCGCTGTGTTCCGTTGTGTCCCCAGCTGTGTACCCCGCTGTGTCCCGCTGTGTCCCCGCTGTGTCCCCCGTTGTCCCCCGCTGTGTCCCCCGCTGAGTCCCTGCTGTGTCCCCGCTGTGTCCCGCTCTGTCCTCCCTGTGTCCCCCGCTGTGTCCCGCTGTGTCCCCTGCTGTGTCCCGCGGTGTATACTGCTGTGTTCCTGCTGTGTCCCGCTGTGTCCCCCTGTGTCCTCACTGTGTCCCAAGCTGTGTCCCGCTGTTTACCCCGCTGTGTCCTGCTATGTTCCCGCAGTGTCCCGCTGTGTCCCCGCTTTGTCCTGCTGTGTCCTCGATGTGTTCCCCGCTGTGTTCCGTTGTGTCCTCGCTGTGTCCACCGCTGTGTCCCGCTGTGTCCCCGTTGTATCGACGCTGTGTCCCGCTGTGTCCCGCTTTGTCCCCCGCTGTGTCCCCCGCTGAGTCCCCGCTGTGTCCCCGCTGTGTCCCCCTCTGTCCTCCCTGTGTCCCCCGCTGTGTCCCGCTGTGTCCCCTGCTGTGTCCCGCTGTGTCCTGCTGTGTCCCCCTGTGTCCTCACTCTGTCCCACGCTGTGTTCCGCTGAGTACTTGCTGTGTCCCCCGATGTGCCCCATTGTGTCCCCAACTGTGAACCCCGCTGTGGCCCACTGTGTCCCCGCTGTGTCCCCGCTGTGCCCCCACTGTGTCCCCTAGTGTCCACAGATGTGTACCACACTGTTGTAACGCTGTATCCCCCGC
>NW_012311760.1:0-2311 GCF_000151885.1 Dipodomys ordii | reverse complement strand
AACAGAAAAAGCATAAGAAGCAGAAGAAGGAGCAGCAGGAGAAGCAGAAGAAGGAGAAGGAGAAAGAGAAAGAGAAGGAATAGGAGTAGGAGAAACAGAAGGATAAGCAGAAGCAGAAAGAGAAGCAGGAGAAGCAGAAGAAGCTGGAGAAGCAAAAGCAGAAGAAAAAGAAGAAGCATAAGTAGCAGAAGCAGAGGGAGAAACAGAAGAAGGAGAAGGAGCAGCAGAAGGTGAAGCAGAAGGAGATGCAGATAGAGAAGCAGAAACAGAAGGAGAAGAAGAAGGAGAAGTTGGAGAATCAGAAGAAGCAGAAGCAGAAGCAGAAAGAGCAGAAGAAGGAGAAGGAGAAGCAGAAGGAGAAGGACAAGCAGGAGAAGCAGAAGAAGCAGAAGCGGGAGAAGCAGAAGAAGAAGAAGAAACAGAAGAAGGAGAAGGAGCAGAAGGAGAAGCAGAAGCAGAAGGAGAAGCAGAAAGAGAAGCAGAAGAAGCAGTAGCAGGAGAAGCAGAAGCAGAAGAAACAGAAGAAGCCCAAGAACCAGAAGGAGAACCTGAAGCAGAAGGAGAAGCAGAAGCAGCAGAAGCTGGAAAAGCAGAAGCAGAAGAAAAAGAAGAAGCATAAGTAGCAGAAGCAGAGGGAGAAACACAAGAAGGAGAAGGAGCAGCAGAAGGTGAAGCAGAAGGAGACGCAGAAGCAGAAAGAGAAGCAGAAACAGAAGGAGAAGAAGAAGGAGAAGTTGAAGAATCTGAAGAAGCAGAAGCAGAAGCAGAAAGAGCAGCAGAAGAAGGAGAAGGAGAAGCAGAAGGAGAAGGACAAGCAGGAGAAGTAGAAGAAGCAGAAGCTGGAGAAGCAGAAGAAGAAGAAGAAGAAACAGAAGAAGGAGAAGGATCAGAAGGAGAAGCAGAAGCATAAGGAGAAGCAGAAAGAGAAGCAGAAGAAACAGTAGCAGGAGAAGCAGAAGCAGAAGAAACAGAAGAAGCCCAAGAACCAGAAGGAGAACCTGAAGCAGAAGGAGAAGCAGAAGCAGCAGAGGCTGGAAAAGCAGAAGCAGAAGAAACAGAACAAGCAGAAGAAGCAGAAGCAGGACGAGAAGCAGAAGAAGAAGAAGGAGAAAGAGAAGGATTAGGAGTAGGAGGAGCAGAAGAAGAAGAATCTGGAGAAGAAGAAGGAGAACCAGAAGGAGAAGCAGAAGCAGAAAGAGAAGCAAAAGCAGAAGGAGAAGCAGAAGAAACAGAAGAAGCAGAAGCAGTAGCAGAAGAAGCTGAAGATGCAGCAGCAGAAAGAGAAGCAGAAGGAATAGGAGAAGAACGAGAAGGAGAAACAGAAGGAGAAGCAGAAGGAGAAGCAGAAGGAGAAGCAGGAAAAGAAGAAGAAGCAGAAGCAGACGGAGAAGCAGAAGAAGGAGAAGGAGAAGCAGAAGCAGAAGAAGAAGCAGAAGGAAAAGCACAAGCAGAAGGAGATGCAGAAGGAGAAGCAGGAGAAGCAGAAGAATCAGAAGCAGAAGGAGAAGAAGAAGGACAAGAAGCAGAATCAGAAGAAGCAGAAGCAGAAATAGAAAGAGAAGCCGATGAAGAGAAGCAGAACGAGAAGCAGGAGAAACAGAAGAAGCATAAGCGGGAGAAGCAGAAGAAGAAGAAACAGAAGAAGGAGAAGGAGCAGAAGGAGAAGCAGAAAGAGAAGCAGGAAAAGCAGAAGAAGCAGAAGCAGGAGAAGCAGAAGCAGAAAACAGGAAAGGACAAGAAGCAGAAGTAGGTGGAGAAGCAGAAACAGAAGGAGAAGCAGAAAGAGAAAGAGGGGAAGCAGAAGAAGCAGAAGCAGGAGAAGCAGAAGCATAAGAATCCGAAGAAGCAGAAGCAGAACCTGAAGCAGAAGGAGAAGCAGGAGAAGGAGAAGAAGCAGAATCTGGAGAAGCAGAATGAGAAGCTGAAGTAGAAGGAGAAGCAGAAGCAGAAAGAGAATCAAAAGCAGAAGGAGAAGCAGAAGAAACAGAAGAAGCAGAAGCAGTAGCAGTTGCAGCAGAAGCAGAAGGAGAAGCAGAAGGAAAAGCAGAAGAACGAGAAGGAGAAGGAGAAACAGAAGGAGAAGCAGAAGGAGAATCAGGAGAAGCAGAAGAAGCAGAAGGAGAACAGAAGGAGAAACAGAAGCAGAAGAAGCAGCAGAAGGAGAAGCAGAAGCAGAAGAAGATGTAGAAGGAGAAGCAGGAGAAGTAGAAGAAGTAGAAGCAAAAGTAGAAGGAGAAGTAGGAGAAGGAGAAGGAAGAGTCGTAGAAGCAATAGGAGAAGCAGAAGGAGAAGCAGAATGAGAAGCAGAAGA
>NW_012311759.1:0-2311 GCF_000151885.1 Dipodomys ordii | reverse complement strand
AGCGAGGACACAGCGGGACACAGCGGGACACAGCGGGGGACACAGCGGGACCCAGCGGGAGACCCAGCGAGGACACAGCAGGACACAGCGGGGGACACAGGGGGACACAGCGGGGAACACAGCGGGGGACACAGCAGGACACAGCGGGGAACACAGCGAGGACACAGCGTGGACACAGCGGGACACAGCGTCGATACAGCGGGCACACAGAGATACACAGCGTGGTACACAGCGGAGGACACAGTGGGACACAGTGGGCTACCCAGTGAGGACAAAGCGGGAACAACAGGGGACACAACGAGGACACAGCGGGGGACACGGCGGGGGACACAGCGGGACACAGTGGGGAACACAGCGAGGACACAGCGGGACACAGCTGCACACAGCATCGATACAGCGGGGACGCAGCGTTACACAGCGTGGTACACACTGTGGACACAACGGGACACAGTGGGGGCACAGCGGGACACAGCGGGACACAGTGGGACACAGCGGGGACAAAGCGTGAGACACAGCGGGGGCAGAGAGGGAGACAGCAGGGGACACAGCGAGGAAACAGCGGGACACAGCGGAGACACAGCGGGGACTCAGCGGGGGACACAGTGGGACACGGCGGGGAACACAGCGGGACACAGCGTGGGACCCTGCGGGGCACAGTGTGGGACAGAGCGTGGGACACAGCGAGACACAGCGGGGACAAAGCTGGACACAGTGGTGTACACAGAGGTACACAGCAGGGACACAGCGGGGAAACAGCGTGACACAAAAGGACACAGCTGGACACAGTAGGGTACACAGCGGGACACAGCGGGCACACAGCAGGGACACAGCGGGACACAGCGGGACACAGCGGGGACACAGCGGGGACACAACGGGACACAGCGGGACACAGCGGGGAACACAGCGGGACACAGCGGGGGACCCAGCGAGGACACAGCGGGACACAGCGGGAAACACTGCGAGGTCACAGCGGGGGACAATGCGGGACAACACGGGACACAGTGTGACACAGTGGGACACAGCGGGGACACTGCAGGGGCACAGCGGGACAAAGCGGGTGACACAGTGGGACACAGCGGGGGACACAGCGGGGGACAGCAGGGGACAGAGAGGGGACACAGCGGGACACAGCAGGGGACCCAGAGGGGTACACAGCGGGACACAGCCGGAAACACAGCGCGGACACAGCGGGACACACCGGGACACAGCGTCAATACAGCGGGGACAGAGAGGGTCACAGCAGGGACACAGCGGGACACAGCGGGACACAGCGGCGGACACAGCGGGACACAGTGGGGACACAGCCGGACACACCGGGACACAGCGGGGGACACAGCGGAACACAGCGTGGGACACAGCGAGGACACAGCAGGACACAGCGGGACACAGCGGCGACACAGCAGGGACACAGCAGGGACACAGCGGGGACACAGCGGGGGACACAGCGGGACACAACGGGGAACACAGCGAGGACCCAGCGGGACCCAGCAGGACACAGCGTCGATACCTTGGGGACCCAGCAGGACACAGCGGGGAACAGAGCTGGGGACACAATGGGACACAGTGGGGGACACAGCGAGGACACAGCGGGGGACACAGAGGGGTACACAGGGGGACAAAGCGGGGACACAGCGAGACACAGCGGGGGACAAAGCGAGGACACATTGGGACACAACGGGGACACAGTGGGACTCAGCGGGAGACATAGCAGTACACAGCGTGACACAGCGGGACACAGCGGGGGACACAGAGGGGTACACAGCGGGACACAGCGGGGAACACAGCGAGGACACAGCGGGACACAGCGTTGATACAGAGGAAACACAGCGGGACACAGTGGGTACACAGCTGGGGACACAACGGGACACAGCGGGGGACACAGCGAGGACACAGCAGGACACAGCGGGGAACACAGGGAGGACCCAGCGATACCCAGCGGGACAAAGCGTCGATACAGCACGGATACAGCGGGACACAGCGAGGTACACAGCGAGGACACAGGGGGACACAGTGTCGATACAGCGAGAACACAGCGGGACACAGCGGGGTACACAGCTGGGGACACAACGGGACACAGCACGGGACACAGCGAGGACACAACGAGGACACAACGGAACACAGCGGGGGACACAGCGAGGACACAGCGGGACACAGCGAGACACAGCGGGACATAGCGGGGACACAGCAGTAGACACAGCGGGACACAGCGGGGGACACAGCGGGACACAGCGGGGAACACACGGAGGAGCCAGGGGGACCCAGCGGGACAAAGCGTCGATACAGCATGGACACAGAGGGACACAGCGGATGA
>NW_012311758.1:0-2311 GCF_000151885.1 Dipodomys ordii | reverse complement strand
ATGTCCCGCTGTGTCCTCGCTGTGTCCGCCTCTGTCTCCCGTTTCTGTCCACCGCTGTGTCTCACGCTTTGTCCCCGCTGGGTCCCGCTGTGTCCCGCTCTGTCCCGCACTGTGTCCCCCGCTGAGTCCTCTATGTGTCGCCACTGTGTCCCGCTGTGTCCTAGCTGTGTCCTCTGCTATCTCCTGCTTTGTCCCACGCTGTGTCCCGCTGTGTCCCGCTGTGTCCTCTTTGTGTCCCCGGCTGTGTCCTGCTGTGTTCCCGCTGTGTCCCAAGCTGTGTCCCGCTGTGTCCCGCTGTGTGCCCCGCTGTGTCCTGCTGGGTGCCGCTGTGTCCCCGCTGTGTCCTCGCTGTGTCCCGCTGTGTCTACTGCTGTGTCCCCACTGTGTCCCGCTGTGTCTCGCTATGTCCCGCTGTGTCCTCGCTGTTTCCCACGCTGTGTTCTGCTGTGTCCTCACTGTGTCCCCCGCTGTGTCCCGTTGTGTACCCAGCTGTGTACCCCGCTGTGTCCTGCTGTGTCCCCACTGTATCGGCGCTGTGTCCCGCTTGGTCCCGCTGTGTCCTCGCTGTGTTCCCCGCTGTGTCCCGCTGTTTACCCCTCTGTGTCCCCCGCTGTGTCCCGCTGTGTCCCGCTGTGTACTGCTGTGTCCCCCGCTGAGTCCCGCTGTGTCCCCGCTGTGTCCCAATGTGTCCTCGCTGTGTCCCGCGCTGGGTCCCGCTGTGTCCCCCCTGTGTCCCCTGCTGTGTCCCGCTGTGTCCCCCGCTGTGTCCCCCGCTGTGTCCCCCGCAGTGTCAGCGCTGTGTCCCGCTGTGTCCTCGCTGTGTCCCCAGCTGTGTCCCGCTGTGTCACCGCTGTGTCCCGCTGTGTCCTCGCTGTGTCCCCAGCTGTGTCCCGCTGTGTCCCGCAGTGTCCCCAGCTGTGTCCCGCTGTGTCACCGCTGTGTCCCGCTGTGTCCTCGCTGTGTCCCCCGCTGTGTCCTTGCTGTGTCGCCGCTGTGTCCCGCTGTGTCCCGCAGTGTCCCCAGCTGTGTCCCGCTGTGTCACCGCTGTGTCCCGCTGTGTCCTCGCTGTGTCCCCCGCTGTGTCCCTCTTTCCTTGCTGTGCACCCCGCTGTGGCCCTCTGTGTACCCGGCTGTGTCCCGCTGTGTCCCCTGCTGTGTCCCCACTGTGTCACGCTGTGTTTCGCTGTGTCAGGCTGTGTCCTCGCTCTGTCTCATTCAGTGTCCAGCTGTGTCCTCCCTGTGTCCCCCGCTGTGTCCCGCTGAGTCCCCTGCTGTGTCCCGCTGTGTCCCGCTGTGTCACGCTCTGTCCCATCTGTGTCCCTCTGTGTCCAGCTCTGTCCCCGTTGTGTGTCCGCTGTGCCCCGCTGTGTACCCTTCTGTGTCCAGCTGTGTCCCCTCTGTGTCCCGCTGTGTCCCTTCTCTTTCCCCCGCTGTCCACCGCTGTGTCCCCCGGCTGTGTCCCGCAGTGTCCCCGCTGTGTCCCGCTGTGTCCTACTGTGCCCTGTGGTGTCCCGCTTTTTCCCCTCTATGTCCCCTGCTGAGTCCCCTCTGTGTCCCCGCTGTGTCCAGCTGTGTCCTCGCTGTGTCCTCCGCTGTCTCCCGCTTTGTCCCACGCTGTGTCCTACTGTGTCCCACTGTGTCCCTGCTGTGTCCCCCGCTGTGTCCCGCTGTGTCCCCCGCTGTGTCCAGCTGGGTCCCGCTGTGTCCCCTCTGTGTCCTGCTGGGTCCGGCTGTGTCCCCCGCTGTGTCCCGCTGTGTCCCGCTGGGTTCCCCGCTGTGTCCCACTGTGTCCCCGCAGGTTCGCCGCTGTTTCACGCTGTGTCCTGCTGTGTTCCGTGGTGTCCCGCTTTGTTCCCCGCTGTGTCCCGCTGTGTCCACTGCTGGGTCCCCGCTGGGTCCCGCTGTGTCTCGCTGCTTCCCGCTCTGACCTCGCTTTGTCCCATGCTGTGTTCCGCTGTGTCCTCCCTGTGTCCCCCGCTGTGCCCCGCAGTGTCCCGCTGTGTCCCGCTATGTCCTTGCTGTGTCCCACTGTGTCCCCGCTGTTTCCCTGCTGGGTCCTGCTGTGTCCCGCTGGGTCCCGCTGGGTCCCCGGCTTTGTTCCGCTGTGTCCCCGCAGTGTCCCCGCTGTGTCCCGCTGTGTCCCTCTGTGTCCTGTGGTGTCCCGATTTGTCCCCCGCTATGTCCCCTGCTGAGTCCCCTCTGTGTCCCCGCTGTGTCCCGCTGTATCCACCGCTGTGTCCCGCTGTGTCCCCCGCTGTGTCCCACATGATGTCCCGCTGTGTCCTGCTGGGTCCCGCAGTGTCCCCGCTGT
>NW_012311757.1:0-2311 GCF_000151885.1 Dipodomys ordii | reverse complement strand
GCTGTGTTCCGCTGTGTCTCGCTATGTCCTCCGCTGTGTCCCCCCAGTGTCCCTGCTGTGTCCAGCTGTGTCACCCTGTGTCCCCCGCTGTGTCCCACGCTGTGTCCCCACTGGGTCCCCGCTGTGTCCCGCTGTGTCCCACTGTGTCCCCCGCTGTGTCCCTGCTGTGTCTCGCTGTGTCCCCTGCTGTTACCTCCTGTGTCCCCGCTGTGTCCCGCTGTGTCCCCTGTGTCCCCCGCTGTGTCCCCCGCTGAGTCCCCTTTTTGTCCCCCATTGTGTCCCGCTGTGTCCCCCATTGTGTCCTACTTGGTCCCCGCTGGGTCCCCGCTGTGTCCCACTGTGTTCTGCTGTGTCCCACTGTGTCCCGCTCTGTACCCGCTGTTTCCCGCTGTGTCCCACTGTGTACCGCTGTGTTCCCCGCTGTGTCCCCCGCTGTGTCCCTGCTGTGTCTCACTGTGTCCCCCGCTGTGTCCCCCCTGTGTCCCCGCTGTGTCCCGGTGTGTCCCCCATCTGTCCCCCACTGTGTCCTCACTGTGTCCCACTGTGTCCCGTGGTGTCCCGCTGTGTCCCTGCTGTGTCCCGTTGTGTCCTTGCTGTGTCCACCGCTATGTCCCGCTTTTCCCCCCCTTTGTCCGCTGCTGTGTCCCGCTGTATCCCCCGCTGTGTCCCGCTGATTCCCCAGCTGTGTCCCCACTGTGTCCCGCTGTGTTCCGCTGTGTCCCCCTGTGTCCTTGCTGTGTATCCTGCAGTGCCCCGCTGTGTCCTCGCTTTGTCCCCCCCTGTGTCCCGCTCTGTCCCTCGCTGTGTCCCGCTGTGTCACGCTGTGTCCCACTCTGTCCCTGCTGTGTCCCGCTCTGTCCCCCACTGTGTCCCCAGCTGTGTCCCGCTCTTTCCTCACTGTGTCCCCTGCTGTGTCCCGCTGTGTCCCCCGCTGTGTCCCCCGCTGTGTAACGCTGTGTCCCCCGCTGTGTCCCCAGTTGTATCTCGCTGTTTTCCCCGCTGTGTCCCCCCCTGAGTCCCGCTGTGTCCCGCTGTGTCCTCGCTGTATCCCTCATTCTGTCCCGCTGTGTCCTCACTGTGTCCCCTGCTGTGTCCCGCTGTTTCCACACTGTGTCCCTGCTGTTTCCTGCTGTGTCTCCCGCTGTGTCCCGCTCTGTCCCTCATGTGTACCTCTGTGTCCCGCTGTGTCCCTGCTGAGTCCTGCAGTGTCGCTCTGTCCCCTCTTTGTCCGGTTGTATCCCCCACTGTGTCCCGCTGTGTCCCCCGCTTTGTCCCGCTCTGTGCTTCCGCAATGTCCCCGCTTTGTCCCGCTGTGTCCCACTGGGTCCAGTGGTGTCCCGCTTTGTCCCCCGCTGTGACCACCGCTGAATCCCATCCATGTCCCCGCTGTGTCCCGCTGTGTCCCCCTGTGTCACCCTCTGTGTCCCCCGCTGTGTACCGCTGTGTCCCGCTGTGTCCTCACTGTGTCCCGCTGTGTCTCCGCAGTGTCCCCTCTGTGTCCCCGCTATGTCCCGCTGTGTCCTCGCTGTGTCACCCGCTGTCTACTGCTTTGTACCCCGCTGTGTCGCGCTGTGTCCCGCTGTGTCCTCGCTGTGTCCCCCGCTGTGTCCTACTGTGTCCCCGCTGTGTCCCCCGCTGTGTCCCGCTGTGTCCCCCCAGTGTCACCGCGGTGTCCAGCTTTGTCCTGCTCTGTCCCGTGGTGGCCCGCTGTGTCCCCTGCTGTGTGCCCCACGTTGTCCTCGCTGTGTCCCTCTGTTTCTCTCTGTGTCCCCCGCTGAGTCCCCTTTTGTCCCCCGCTGTGTACCCTGCTGTGTCCCGCTGTGTACCACGCTGTGTCCCGCTGTGTCCCCCACTGTGTCCTGCTGTGTCCCCCGCTGTGTCCAGCTGTTTCCCCTACTGTGTCCGGCTGTGTCACCTGCTGTGTCCCCTGCTGTGTCCGGCTGTGTCCCCTGCTGTGTCCCGCTGTGACTAATGTTGTGTCCCCGCTGTGTCCGGCTGTGTCCCCGAAGTGTCTCGCTGTTTCCCTGCTGTGTCCCCGCTGTGTCCCGCTGTGTACCCCGCTGTTTCCAGCTTTGTCCCCGCTGTGTCCCGCTGTGTCCCCCACTGTGTCCCGATGTGTCCCCTGCTGTGTCCCCCGCTGTGTCCCACTGTGTCCCCCGCTGTGTCCCGCTGTGTCCACTGCTGTGAATCTGCTGTGTCTTGCTGTGTCCCGCTGTGTCCCCCGCTCTGTCCCGCTTTGGCCCACCCTGTGTCCCGCTGTGTCCTCGCTGTGTCCCCCGCTGTGACCGCTCTGTCCCGCTGTGTCCCGCTG
>NW_012311756.1:0-2311 GCF_000151885.1 Dipodomys ordii | reverse complement strand
GCTGTATCGACATTGTATCCCGCTTGGTCCCGCTGTGTCCTCCACTGTGTCCTGCTGTTTACCCCTCTGTGTCCCCCGCTGTGTCCCGCTGTGTCCCGCTGTGTACTGCTGTGTCCCCCGCTGAGTCCCGCTGTGTCCCCGCTGTGTCCCAATGTGTCCACGCTGTGTCCCGCGCTGGGTCCCGCTGTGTCCCCGCTGTGTCCCAATGTGTCCTCGCTGTTTCCCATGCTGTGTTCTGCTGTGTCCTCGCTGTGTCCCCCGCTGTGTTCCGCTGTGTCCCCGCTGTATTGACGCTGTGTCCCGCTTGGTCCCGCTGTGTCCCCCCTGTGTCCCCTGCTGTGTCCCACTGTGTCCCGCTGTCTCCCCCGCTGTGTCCCTATGTGTCCCACGCTTTGTCCCCCTGTGTCCCCGCAGTTTCCCCGCTGTGTCCCGCTGTTTCCCACTGTGTTCTGTGGTGTCCCGCTTTGTCCCGCGCTGTGTCCCCCGGTGAGTCGCCGCTGTGTCCCCGCTTTGTCCCGCTGAGTCCTCCATGTGTCCCCCGCTGTGTTCCGCTCTGTCCACCGCTGTGTCCCGCTGTGTCCACTGCTGGGTCCCGGCTGTGTCCCGCTGTGTCCCGCTGTGTCCGGCTGTGTCCTCACTGTGTCCCACTCTGTGTTCCGCTGTGTCCTCGCTGTGTCCCCCGCTGTGTCCCGCTGTGTACTTCGTTGTGTCCAGCTGTGTCACCGCTGTGTCCAGGCTGTGTCCCTGCTGTGTCTCACTGTGTCCTCACTGTGTCCCCCTCTGTGTCCCGCTGTGTCCCCCGCTATATGTCCCGCTGTGTCCCGCTGTGTCCCGCTCTGTCCCCACTTTGTGCCCGCTGTGTCCCGCTGTGTACTCCGTTGTGTCCAGCTGTGTCACCACTGTGTCCCGCTGTGTCCTCTCTTTGTCTCAACTGTCCCCCGCTGTGTCCCCCGCTGTGTCCCGCTGTGTCCCGCTGTGTCCCCCGTTTTGTCCCGCTATGTCGACGCAGTGTTCCCTCTGTGTCCTGCTGTGTCACACTGTGTCCCATGGTGTCCCGCTTTTTCCCCCGCTGTTTCCCCCGCTGAGTCCTCTTTGTGTCCCCATTGTGTCCCGCTGTGTCCTAGCTGTGTCCCCCGCTGTGTCCCGCTGTATCCCCGCTGTGTCCCAAGCTGTGTCCCGCTGTGTCCCGCTGTGTACCCCGCTGTGTCCCGCTATGTTCCCGCAGTGTCCCCGCTGTGTCCTGCTGTGTCCCACTGTGTCCTCGCTGTGTCCCCCGCTGTGTCCCGTTGTGTCCCCAGCTGTGTACCCCGCTGTGTACCGCTGTGTCCCCGCTGTTTCGATGCTGTGTCTTGCTGTGTCCCACTGTGTCCTCGCTGTGTCCCCCACTGTGTTCTGCTGTGTCACCCGCTGTGTCCTGCTGTGTCCCCCGCTGTGTCCCGCTGTGTCCCCGAAGAGTGACCACTGTTTCGCGCTGTGTCCCGCTGTGTTCCGTGGTGTCCCGCTTTGTCCCCCGCTGTGTCCCCAGCTGAGTCCCCTCTGTGTCCCCGCTGTGTCCCGCTGTGTCCTCGCTGTGTCCCCCGCTGTCTCCCGTTCTGTCCCCCGCTGTGTCTCACGCTTTATCCCGTCTGTGTCCCAATCTGTCCCGCTGTGTCCCGCTGTGTCCACCACTGTGTCCCTTTGTGTCCCCAGCTGTGTAACACGCTGTGTAATGCTGTGAATCCCGCTGTATCGAGGCTGTGTCCCGCTGGGTCCCGCTGTGTCCTTGCTCTGTTATTTGTGGTGTCCCCCTCTGTCCCCCGCTATGTCCCCCGCTCTGTCCTACTGTGTCCCCCGCTGTGTCCCGTTGTGTCCTGCTGTGTCCCCCGCTGTGCCCCTGCTGTGTCCCAGCTGTGTCACGCTGTGTCCTGCTGTGTCCCGTTGTGTCCCGCTGTAACCCTGCTGAGTCCCCCTGTGTCCTCTGCTGTGTCCTGCTGTGTCGTCGCTCTGTCCTCCGCTGTGTCCCGCTGTGTCCTCTGCTGTGTCCCGCTTTGTCAGTCTGTGTCCCGCTGTATCCCGCTGTGACCCCGCTGAGTCCCCGCTGTGTCCTCGCTGTGTCCCCCGCTGTGTCCCGCCGTGTCCTCGCTGGGTCACCCGCTGTGTCCCGCTGTGTCCCGCTCTGTCCCTGCTGTGTCCTGCTGTGTCCCGCTGTGTCCCCCGCTCTGTCCCCCGCTGTGTCCTCGCTCTGTCCCCAACTGTGTCCCACTTTGTCCTACTGGGTCCCCCGCTGGGTCCCCGCTGTGTACTCTCTGTGTTTCCACACTGTGTCCCGCTG
>NW_012311755.1:0-2311 GCF_000151885.1 Dipodomys ordii | reverse complement strand
GAGAAGGAAAAGCAGAAAGAGAAGCAGAAAGAGAAGCAAAACGAGAAGCAGGAGAAGCAGAAGCAGGAGAAGCAGAAGCAGAAGAAACAGAAGAAGGAGAAGAAGCAGAAGCAGAAGAAGAAGCAGAAACAGAAGGAAAAGCAGAAAGAGAAGCAGGAGAAGCAGAAGAAGCAGCAGCAGGAGAAGCAGAAGCAGAAGAAGCCGAAGAAGCAGAAGCAGAAACTGAAGCAGAAGGAGAAGCAGGATAAGCAGAAGAAGCAGAATCTGGAGAAGCAGAAGGAGAAGCAGAAGCAGAAAGAGAAGCAAAAGCAGAAGCAGAAGGAGAAGCAGAAGGAGAAGCAGAAGAAACAGAAGAAGCAGAGGCAGTAGCAGAAGAAGCAGAAGATGCAGAAGCAGAAGGAGAAGCAGAAGTAAAAGCAGAAGAACGAGAAGGAGAAGGAGAAACAGAAGGAGAAGCAGAAAGAGAAGCAGAAGAAGAAGCAGTAAAAGGAAAAGCAGCAGGAGAAGCAGAAAGAGCAGCAGAAGGAGAAGCAGGAGATGCTGAAACAAGAGAAGCAGAAGCAGAAGAAACAGGAGAAGGACAAGAAGCAGAAGCAGAAGGAGAAGCAGAAACAGAAGGAGAAGCAGAAAGAGAAGGAGGGGAAGCAGAAGAAGCAGCAGCAGGAGAAGTAGAAGCATAAGAATCCGAAGAGGCAGAAGCAGAACCTGAAGCAGAAGGAGAAGCAGGAGAAGCAGAAGAAGCAGAATCTGGAGAAGCAGAATGAGAAGCTGAAGGAGAAGCAGAAGCGGAAAGATAATCAAAAGCAGCAGGAGAAGCAGAAGAAACAGAAGAAGCAGAAGCAGTAGCAGTTGCAGCAGAAGCAGAAGGAAAAGCAGAAGAACGAGAAGGAGAAGGAAAAACAGAAGCAGAAGCAGAAGGAGAATCAGAAGGAGAAGCAGAAGAAGCAGAAGGAGAAGCAGAAGAAGCAGCAGAAGGAGAAGAAGAAGCAGAAGAAGATGCAGAAGGAGAAGCTGGAGAAGCAGAAAAAGCAGACGCAGAAGAAGAAGTAGAAGTAGGAGAAGGAGAAGGAAGACCAGCAGAAGCAATAGGAGAAGCAGAAGGAGAAGCAGAAGCAGAATGAGAAGCAGAAAGAGAAGCAGTAGAAGCAGAAGAAGCAGGAAAACAGAAGCAGACGAAAGAGAAGAAGAAGAAGAAGAAGAAGAAGAAGAAGAAGAAGAAGAAGAAGAAGAAGAAGAAGAAGAAGAACAAGAACAAGAAGAAGAAGAAGAAGAAGAAGAAGAAGAAGAAGAAGATGTCAAGACGAAGGAGAAGAAGGAGAAGAAGGAGAAGAAGGAGAAGCATAAGGAGAAGCAGTAGAAGCAGAAGAAGCAGAAGCAGGAGAAGCAGAAGAAAAAGAATAAGCATAAGAAGCAGAATCAGAGGGAGTAGGAGTAGACGGAGAAGGAGCAGCAAAAGGAGAAGCAGAAGGAGAAGAAGTTGCAGAAGGAGAAGCAGGAGAAGCAGGAGAAGCAGAAGCAGAAGGAGAAGCAGAAGTAGGAGAAGGAGAAGGAGAAGGAGAAGGAAGGGCAGCAGAAGCAATAGGAGAAGCAGAAGGAGAAGCAGAACAGAATGAGAAGCAGAAAGAGAAGCAGTAGAAGCAGAAGAAGCAGGAAAAGCAGAAGCTGACGAAAGAGAAGAAGATGAAGAAGAAGAAGAAGACGACGACGAAGAAGAAGAAGAAGCAGCATAAGGAGAAGCGTAAGGAGAAGCAGTAGAAGCAGAAGAAGCAGAATCAGGAGAAGCAGAAGCGGAAGAAAAAGAATAAGCATAAGAAGCAGAAGAAGAAGCAGAGGGAGAAGCAGAAGAAGGAAAAGGAGCAGCAGAAGGAGAAGCAGAAGCATAAAGAGAAGCAGAAACAGAAGGAGAACAAGAAGGAGAAGCAGGAGAATCAGAAGAAGCAGAAGTAGAAGCAGAAAGAGGAGAAGAAGGAGAAGCAGAAGTAGAATCAGAAGAAACAGAAGAAGAAGAAGCAGAAGAAATAGAAGCAAAAGAAACAGAAGAAGGAGAAGAGCAGATGCAGAAGCAGAAGGAGAAGCAGAAGGAGAAGCAGAAAGAGAAGCAGGAGAAGGCGAAAGAGAAAGATTAGGAGTAGGAGAAGCAAAAGGATAAGCAGAAGCAGAAAGAGACGCAGAATGGAGAAGCAGCACGAGAAGTAGGAGAAGCAGGAGAAGCAGAAGAAGCAGAAGCAGGGAGAAGAAGAAGGAGAATCAGAAGGAGAAGCAGAATGAGAAGCAGGATGGACAGAGAGCAGAGGTCAGTAGCAGAAGAAGC
>NW_012311754.1:0-2311 GCF_000151885.1 Dipodomys ordii | reverse complement strand
ACCATGAGACACAGAGGGGTACACAGTGGGACACTGTAGGGAACACAGCGAGTACAGAGCGGGACACAGCAGGGAACACAGCGGGGGACAGCGGACACAGAGAGGGGCCACAGCGGGACACAGTGGCGACACAGAGGGGACTCAGTGGGGTACACAGCGGGGGACAAAGTGGGATACCATGGGACACAGTGTGACACAGCGGGGCACATCGTGGACACTGCGGGGACACAGTGGGTGACAGCGGAGACAGAGGGGGGCCACAGCGGGACACAGTGGTGACACAGCTGGACACAACGGAGTACACAAAGGGACACAGTGGGCACACAGCGGGACAGAGCGGGACACAGGGGGGGACACAAGGGGGCCAAAGCAGGCCACAGTGGGGGACACAGTGAGGACACATTGGGACACAGCGGGACACAGTGGGGGACCCAGCGAGCACACAGCGGGACACAGCGGGGGACACAGCGAGGACACAGCAGGGGACACAGCGGGGGACACAGCCGGACACAGCGGGGAACACAGCGAGGACACAGTGGGACCCAGCGGGACACAGCGTCGATACAGCGGGGACAGAGCGTTACACAGAGTGGTAAACAGTTGTGGACACAACGGCACACAGTGGGAAACAGCGGGGGCACAGCGGGGGACACAGCGGGGGACACAGCGAGGACACAGTGGGGGACACAGTGGGGGACACAGCAGGACACAGCAGGGAACACAGCGAGGACACAGCCGGACCCAGCGGGACACAGCATTGATACAGCGGGGACACAGCGTTACACAGCGTGGTACACAGCTGTAGACACAACGGGACACAGTGGGGGCACAGCGGGACACAGCGGGACACAGCGTCGATACAGCAGGTACACAGTGTTACACAGCTTGGTACACAGCTGTGGACACAACGGGACACAGTGGGGGCACAGCAGGACACAGCGGGACACAGTCGGACACAGTGGGGACAAAGCATTAGACACAGCAGAGGACAGAGCAGAAGACAGCGGGGGACACAGCGAGGACACAGCGGGACAGCGGTGACACCGCGGGGGAAACAGCGAAACACAGCGGGGGACACAGCAGTACACAGCGGGACACAAATCGGGACACAGCGGGGCACAGCGGGGGACACAGCGGGGGACACAACGGGACACAGCGGGAAACAGCGGGGGACACAGCATGGACACCGCGGGACACAGCGGGGGACACAGCAGTACACAGCGGGACACAGTGGGACTCAGCAGGGGAAACAGCGGGGGTCCCATCGGGACACAGCAGGACACAACGGGGGACACAGGGGGGACAGAGCGGGACACAGCGGGACACAGCGGGGGACACAGCGAGGACACATTGGGACACAGCGTGGACACAGCGGGGTCACAGCGGGACTCAGCATGGGACACAGCAGTAAACAGCGGGACACAGCGGGGGCACAGCGGGGACTCAGCGGGGGACAGAGCGGGGGCCAATGCGGGACACCACGGAACACAGCGGGACACAGAGGTAAACAGCGGTGACCTTGCGGGGAAACAGCGGGACACAGCGGGGGACACAGCGGGACCCAGCGGGACACAGCGTCGATACAGCGGGGACACAGTGTTACACAGCGTGGTACACAGCTGTGGACACAACGGGACACAGTGGGGGCACAGCGGGACACAGTGGGACACAGTGTGACACAGCGGGGACAATACGTGAGACACAGCGGGGGACAGAGCGGGAGACAGCGGGGGACACAGCAAGGACACAGCGAAACACAGCGGTGACCCAGCGGGGGACACAGCGGGACACAGCGGGGAACACAGCGGGGACACAGCTGGACACAACTGAGTACACAGCGGTCACACAGCGGTGGCACAGCGGGACACAGCAAGGACAGCGGGACACAGAGGCGACACAGAGGGGACTAGGCGGGGGACACAGCGGGGGACAAAGCGGGACACCATGGGACACAGTGTGACACAGTGGGAAACAGCAGGGACACTGCAGGGACACAGCGGGACAAAGCAGGGGACACAGCGGGACACAGCGGGACACGGCGGGGGACACAGCGGGGGACAGCGGAGACAGAGAGGGGACACAGCGGGACACAGCGGTGACACAGCTGGACACAACGTAGTACACAGCGGGACACAGCAGGCACACAGCGGGGACACAGTGGTACACAGCACGGGACACAGGGGAACACAGCGGAACACAGCGGGGGACACAGCAGGGTACAGCGAGGACACACCGGGGGACAATGGGGACACAGCAGGACAAAGACGGGGGACACAGCAGGGGACACAGCGGGACACAGCAGGGACAAGCG
>NW_012311753.1:0-2311 GCF_000151885.1 Dipodomys ordii | reverse complement strand
CACCCCCCTGTGTCCCCAGCTGTGTGCCGCTGTGTCCCCTCTATGTCCCTGCTGTGTCCCGTTGTGTTCCGCTGTATCCCGCTGTATCCTCGCTGTGTCTCCCGCAGTGTCCCGCTGTGTCCTTGCTGTGTCCCCCGCTGTGACCTGCTTTGTCCATCGCTATGTCCCACTGTGTCCCGCTGTGTCCCGCTCTTTCCCGCTGTGTCCCTTTGTGTCCCGATGTGTCCCCCGCTATGTCCCCTGCTGTGTCCCGCTGTGTCCCCCGCTGTGTCCCTCTGTGTCGACTGCTGTGTCCCCGCTGTGTCCTGCTGTGTCTCTAGCTCTTTCCCGCTGTGTCCTCGCTGTTTCCCCTGCTGTGTCCCACTGTGTCCTCGCTGTGTCCCTGCTGTGTCCCGCTGTGTCCCTTGATGTCCCGGCCTGTCCCCCGCTGTGTCCCCCTCTGAGTCTCTCTGTGTCCCCGCTGTGTCCCGCTGTGTCCCGTGGTGTCCCGCCCTGTCCCCCGCTGTGTCCCCCACTGAAGCTCGCTGTGTCCCCACTGAGTCCCGCTGTGTCCTCGCTGTGTCCCCCACTGTGTCCCGCTCTGTATCCCCCTTGACCCCCGCTTTGTCCCCGCTGTGTCCCCCTGTATCCCGCTGTGTCCCGCTTTGTCCCCCACTGTGTCCCGTTGTGTCCACACTGTGTCCCCCGCTGTGTACCGCTGTGTCCCCCGCTGTGTCATGCTGTGTGCCACTTTGTCCCCCGCTGTGTCCCTGCATTGTAACCGCTGTTTCCAGCTGTGTCCCACTGTGTCCTGCTGTGTCCCCCTCTGAGTCACGCTGTGTCCCCGCTGTGTCCCGGTGTGTACTCGCTGTGTCCCCCGCTGTGTCCTGCTTTGTCCCCCATGTGGTCCCCGCTGTGTCCCGCTGTGTCCCTTTCTGTCCCCCACTATGTCCCCATCTGTGTCCCGCTGTGTCCCCCGCTGTGTCCCGCTGTTTCCCGCTTTGTCCCGTTGTGTCCCGCGCTGTGTCCCTCTGTGTGGACTACAGTGTCCCCGCTGTGTCCCGCTGTGTCCTCCGCTGTGTCCCACTGTGTCCTCGCAGTGTCCCCCACTGTATATTGCTGTGTCCTCGCTCTGTCCCCCGCTGTGTCCCGCTGTGTCCCCCGCTGTGTCCCGCTGTGTCCCACTCTGTCCCCCGCTGTGTACCGCTGTTTCCTGCTGTGTCCCGCTGTGTGCTTGCTGTGTCCCGCTCTGTCCCTGCTGTGTCCCCGCTGTGTCCCGCTGTGTCCCCTGCTGTGTCCCGCTGTGTCTCCGCAGGTTCACCGCTGTTTCACTCTGTGTCCCGCTGTGTTCCGTAGTGTCCCGCTTTGTCCCCCGCTGTGGCCTCCCTGAGCCACTTTTGTGTCCCCGCTGTGTCCCGCTGTGTCCTCGCTGTGTCCACCTCTGTCTCCCGCTCTGTCCACCGCTGTGTCTCATGATTTGTCCCCGCTGGGTCCCACTGTGTCCCGCTCTGTCCCCCACTGTGTCCCCCGCTGAGTCCTCTATGTGTCGCCAGTGTGTCCCGCTGTGTCCTCGCTGTGTCCCCTGCTATCTCCCGCTTTGTCCCACGCTGTGTCCCGCTGTGTCCCGCTGTGTCCTCGTTGTGTCCCCGGTTGTGTCCTGCTGTGTTCCCGCTGTGTCCCAAGCTGTGTCCCGCTGTGTCCCGCTGTGTGCCCCGCTGTGTCCTGCTGGGTGCCGCTGTGTCCCCGCTGTGTCCTCGCTGTGTCCTCGCTGTGTCCACCTCTGTCTCCCGCTCTGTCCACCGCTGTGTCTCATGATTTGTCCCCGCTGGGTCCCACTGTGTCCCGCTCTGTCCCCCAATGTGTCCCCCGCTGAGTCCTCTATGTGTCGCCACTGTGTCCCGCTGTGTCCTCGCTGTGTCCCCTGCTATCTCCCGCTTTGTCCCACGCTGTGTCCCGCTGTGTCTAAAGTTGTGTCCCCGGCTGTGTCCTGCTGTGTTCCCGCTGTGTCCCAAGCTGTGTCCCGCTGAGTCCCGCTGTGTGCCCCGCTATGTCCTGCTGGGTCCTCGCTGTGTCCCCCGCTGTGTCCCGTTGTGTACCCAGCTGTGTACCCCGCTGTGTCCTGCTGTGTCCCTGCTGTATCGATGCTGTGTCCCGCTTGGTCCCGCTGTGTCCTCGCTGTGTTCCCCGCTGTGTCCCGCTGTGTCCCGCTGTGTACTGCTGTGTCCCTCGCTGAGTCAAGCTGTGTCCCCGCTGTGTCCCAATGTGTCCTCGCTGTGTCCCGCGCTGGGTCCCGCTGGGTCCCCCCTGTGTCCCCCGCTAGTCCCGCTAGTCC
>NW_012311752.1:0-2311 GCF_000151885.1 Dipodomys ordii | reverse complement strand
CTGTGTTCCGAGCGGGACACAGCGGTGACCCTGCGGGAACACAGTGGTGACACAGCGGGGGACACAGCGGGACACAGTGGGGGACAGAGCGTGGGACACAGCGAGACACAGCGGGAACAAAGCTGGACACAGCGGGGTACACAGCAGGACACAACGGGGACATAGCGGGACACAGCGTGTCTCAGCAGGGACACAGCGGGACACAGCGGGACACAGCGGAGGACACAGCGGGACACATCGGGGGACACAGCAAGGACACAGCGGGACACAGCGGGGGGAAACAGCGAGGACACAACGGGACACAGCGGGGACACAGATGAGACTCAGCGGGAGACACAGCGGGGGACAAAGCAGGACACCACGGGACACAGTGTGACACAGAGGGATACAGTGGGGACACTGCTGGGGACACAGCGAGACAAAACGGGCGACACAGCAGGACAAAGCAGGACACAGAGAGGGACACAGCAGGGCACAGATAGGGGACACAGCGGGACACAGCGGGGTCACAGCTGGACACAGCGGTATACACAGCGGGGGACACAGCGGAACGCAGTGGGGGACAGAGCGTGGGACACAGCGAGACACAGCGGGGACAAAGCTGGACACAGCGGGGTATACACAGCGGGACACAGCGGGGCCACAGCGGTGACACACCGGGACACTGAGGGTCACAGCAGGGACACAGCGGGACACAGCGGGACACAGTGGGACACAGCAGGACACAGCGGGGGACACAGTGGGGGACACAGCGGGACACAGAGCAGGACACAGCAAGGACAAAGCGGGACACAGTGGGGGACACAGCGAGGACACAGCGGGACCCAGCGGGGGGAAAAAGTGGGACACAGCGGGGACACAGCAGTGGACACAGCGGGACACAGCGGGGGACACAGTGGGACACAGCGTGGTACACAGCGGGGGCACAGCGAGACACAGTGGGACACATAGGGGGACACAGAGGGGTACACAGCGTGACACAGCGGGGAACACAGCGAGGACCCAGCGGGACCCAGCGGGACACATCGTCCATACAGCGGGGACACAGCGGGACACAGCAGGGACACAGCGTGAATCAGCGGGGACACAGCGGGAAACAGCCTGACACAGCGGGGACACAGCAGGGACACAGCAGGGACACAGCCGGACACAGCGGGGGACACAGTTTGGACACAGCGGGACATAGCGGGGACACAGCGTGGGACACAGAGAGGACACAGCGGGACACAGTGGGACACAGCGGGACACAGCAGTAGACACAGCGGGACACAGCGGGGGACACAGCGAGGACACAGCAGGACCCAGCGGGACACAGCGTCGACACAGCGGGGACACAGCGAGACACAGCAGGGTACACAGCTGGGGACACAACGGGACACAGCAGGGGACACAGCGAGGACACAGCGGAACACAGCATGAGGCACAGCGAGGACACAGTGGGACACAGCGTGACACAGCGGGGACACAGCAGGGACACAACAGGGACACAGCGGGGGACACAGCGGGACACAAAGGGACACTGCGGGGGACACAGCAGGACACAGCGGGGGACAAAGCGGGGGATACAGCGGGACACAACGGGGAACACAGCGAGGACACAGCGGGACACAGCGTCGATACAACGGGGACACAGCGTTACACACCGGGTTACACAGCTGGGGACACAAAGGGACACAGTGGGGGACACAGCGGGGACTCAGCGGGGGACACAGCTGGGGACAAAGCGGGACACCAAGAGACACAGTGTGACAGAGCAGGATACAGCGGTGTACACAGCTGGGGACACAACAAGAAACAGCGGGGTCCACAGCGGGACACAGCGGGACACAGCTGGGACAACGCCGGGGACCTAGCGGGGGACAGACCGGGACACCACGGAACACAGCGGGACACAGCAGGAAACAGTGGTGACCCTGTGGGGACACAGCGGGGGACACAGCGGGACACAGCGGGGGATACAGCGGGACACAGCGGGGGACACAGCGGAACAAAGTCGTGGACAGAGCGTGGGACACAGCGAGACACAGCGGGGACAATGCTGGACACAGCGGGGACACAGCGGGACACAGCGGGTCTCAGCATGGACACAGCGGGACATAGCAGGGGGACACAGCGGGACACAGTGGGGGGACACATCGAGGACACAGCATGACACAGCAGGGGACACAGCGGGGACACAGCGTGGGGACACATTGGGGTGCACAGCGGGACACAGCCTGACTCATCGGGGGGACACTGGGTTGGGACACAGCGTTTTGGAGCGGGGACTCAGCGGGGACTCAGCGGGGTACACATCGTGACACAGCGGGGA
>NW_012311751.1:0-1154 GCF_000151885.1 Dipodomys ordii | reverse complement strand
GAAACTGCCTTCTTTTCAGAGAAGGGGTGGGGTGGGGATGATGATGTGCCTCGTTGGAGTATGGGGCCCATGCATAGGCAGGCAGGCAGGCAGGCAGGCTCGGAGTGGGACCGTTGTGTGTTGGAGCGCCAGTACAGTAGCTCAAGCCCCAGGATTGACTGGCAAGTCGAGAGGAAAAGGAGGGAGGGAGTGCGGGCGGGCGGGCGGGCGGGAGAGAGAATTCAAACGAGAGAGAGAGAGAGAGACAGACAGACAGACAGACAGACAGACAGACAGAGACAAAGAGAGACACAGAGAGAGAAATAGAGAAACAGAAACAGAGAGACAAGAGACAGAGACGTGGTGAATTGGTCCGGCTGGACTACATACATGCTCTGTCGCGTCCGATCTTTGAGTTTCCTCAAAGATGCACGCACGCACACACACAGATACACTGAGATGCCCTCTGCCCCCTCTTCGCTCCTCTCCAATTCCCCCGCCCCCTCCCCCAGGCCCCCCCCATCAGGCACCAGAAATGAGATCCCTCCCCTTCGCCTATTGCGTCAATTACAAACAAAAGGCAGCGTGAGATTCAAGCAAATTTGTTTTATTTTGTTCCGATGGTAGGGTTGTGGATTTTGGTGCGGGGGGGGGGTCGGAGGTCGTGGTCGTGGTCGAGTAATCGCCTGCGGGGGGGGTGAGGATGGACGGTTACGCCACCTGCATGGATGGCTCGCGTTCCCCTCTGGCTGGTTGCCGCTGAGTGCTTCAGATATCACCATCCGGTCAGGAAGCAGGGGCTGGAAGATAAAGAGATATTAAAGAGATAATTAGGAGCAGGACTCCAGGGAAGCCCGAAGGCGGGGGGGGGCGGGGGAATTTTCGTAATTGCCGTGGTATCTGATTTGGAAAGGCCATTTGTGAAATGTTTTAATGCAAGGATTTGCAGAATCTTATATCATTATATAGGATCCCCACGAGATATGGGATCTAGAGGAGGGACTCCTCATGGAAGGCTCGAATATCATTTCAGGATTCAAGGCTTATCAATTTTAACTTGTGCTTTTTTTTTTTGTTAAAGCATATCACGTGCTACGGCACTAGCCCTGACCCTTGTCCCTGGTGAAATGGAGGGCAATATCGTTGATTTGACACGTCCCCACCCCCATGGATTT
>NW_012311750.1:0-2311 GCF_000151885.1 Dipodomys ordii | reverse complement strand
GTTCTCAAGCAGAAACAGAAGCAGGAGAAGCAGGAGAAGCTAAGAAGCAGAAGCAACTGAAGCAGAAGCAAAAGAAACAGAAGAAGCATAAATAGCAGAAGCAAAAGCAGAAGTAGAAGCAGAAGAACGAGAAGGAGAAAGAGAAATATAAGGAGAAGCAGAAGGAGAAGCAGAAGAAGGAGAAGCAGAAGTAGGAGAAGGAGAAGGAAGAGCAGCAGAAGCAATAGGAGAAGCAGAAGGAGAAGCAGAAGCAGAATGAGAACCAGAAAGAGAAGCAGTAGAAGCAGAAGAAGCAGGAAAAGCAGAAGCAAAAGAAAGAGAAGAAGAAGAAGAAGAAGAAGAAGAAGAAGAAGAAGAAGAAGAAGAAGAAGAAGAAGAAGAAGAAGAAGAAGAAGAAGAAGAAGGAGAAGAAGAAGAAGAAGGAGAAGAAGGAGAAGAAGAAGAAGAAGAAGAAGAAGACGAAGAAGAAGAAGAAGAAGAAGAAGAAGAAGAAGAAGAAGAAGAAGAAGAAGAAGAAGAAGAAGAAGAAGAAGAAGAAGAAGAAGAAGAAGAAGAAGAAGAAGAAGAAGAAGAAGGAGAAGAAGAAGAAGAAGAAGAAGAAGAAGAAGAAGAAGAAGAAGAAGAAGAAGAAGAAGAAGAAGAAGAAGAAGAAGAAGAAGAAGAAGAAGAAGGAGCAAAAGGAGAAGGAGAAGCAGGAGAAGCAGAAGCAGAAGAGGAAGGAGCAGAAGGAGAAGCAGAAGGAGAAGCAGAAAGAGAAGCAGGAGAAGCAGAAGAAGCAGAAGCAGGAGAAGCAGAAGAAGTAGAAGTAGAAGCAGAAAGAGAAGGAGAAGAAGGAGAAGCAGAATTCGAATCAGAAGAAGAAGAAGAAGAAGAAGAAGAAGAAGAAGAAGAAGAAGAAGAAACAGAAGCAAAAGAAACAGAAGAAGGATAAGAGCAGAAGCAGAAGCAGAAGGAGAAGCAGAAGAAGAAGGAGAAGCAGAAAGAGAAGCAACAGAAGCAGAAGACGCAGGAGAAGCAGAAGCAGAAGAAACAGAAGAAGCCGAAGAAGCAGAAACAGAGTCTGAAGCAGAAGGAGAAACAGAAGAAGCACAATCTGAAGCAGAAGCAGAAGAAACAGAAATAGTAGAATAAACAGAAGCAGAAGCAGCAGGAGAAGCAGAAGAAGAAGAAGGAGAAGGCAAAAGAGAAGGATTACTAGTAGGAGAAGCAGAAGGATAAGCAGAAGCAGAAAGAGAAGCAGAAGGAGAAGCAGGAGAAGCAGAAGAAGCAGAAGCAGGAGAAGCAGAAGAAACAGAAGAGGCAGAAGCAGAATGAGAAGCAGAAGGAGAAATTGAAGCAGAAGGAGAAGCAGAAGAAGAAGGAGAAGGAAATGGAGAAGCAGAAAGAGAAGCAGAACTAAAAGCAGGACAAGCAGCAGCAGGAGAAGCAGAAGCAGAAGAAACAGAAGAAGGAGAAGAAGCAGAAGGAAAAGCAGAAACAGAAGGAAAAGCAGAAGGACAAGCAGGAGAAGCAGAAGCAGCAGCAGCAGGAGAAGCAGAAGCAGAAGAAGCCGAAGAAGCAGAAGCAGAACCTGAAGCAGAAGGAATAGCAGGAGAAGGAGAAGAAGCAGAATCTGGAGAAGCAGAAGCAGAAAGAGAATCAAAAGCAGGAGGAGAAACAGAAGGAGAAGTAGAAGAAACAGAGAATGAAAAGAAGGAGAAGGAGAAGCAGAGGCAGAAGAAGAATCATAAGCACAAGCACAAGCAGAAGGAGATGCAGAAGGAGAAGCAGAAGAAGCAGAAGCTGAAGCAGAAGAAGAAGAAACAGAAAAACAGAAGAAGCAGAAGAAGAAGAAGCAGTAGAAGCAGAAGAAGAAGAAGGAGAAGGAGAAAGAAAAGGATTAGGAGTAGGAGAAACAGAAGGATAAGCAGAAGAAAAAAGAGAAGCAGAAGACGCAGGAGAAGCAGAAGCTGAAGACGCAGGAGAAGCCGAAGAAGCAGAAGCAGAATCTGAAGCAGAAGCAGAAACAGAAGAAGCACAATCTGAAGCAGAAAAACAGAAATAGTAGAATAAGCAGAAGCAGAAGCAGTAGGAGAAGCAGAAGAAGAAGAAGGAGAAGGCGAAAGAAAAATATTAGAAGTAGGAGAAGCAAAAGGATAAGCAGAAGCAGAAAGAGACGCAGAAAGAGAAGCAGCACGAGAAGTAGGAGAAGCAGGAGAAGCAGAAGCGGGAGAAGCAGAAGAAACAGAAGACGCAGAAGCAAAATGAGAAGCAGAAGGAGAAATTGAAGCAGAAGGAGAAGAAGAAGCAGAAGGAGAAGCAGAAGAAAGAG
>NW_012311749.1:0-2312 GCF_000151885.1 Dipodomys ordii | reverse complement strand
TCACAAAGGGGGCACACAGCGGGACACAGAGGGACACAGCGGGGTACACAGCGGGACACAGCGGGGACATAGCAGGGGCACAGTGGGAAACAGCGGGACACAGCAGGGGACAAAGCGGGACACACCGGGATACTGCGGGACACAGCTGGGGACACAGCAGGGGATACAGAGCCGCACACAGCAGGAGAGAGTGGAACACAGCAGGGACAGAGCAGGGAAACAGCGGGGGACCCAGCAAGGACACAGCGTGTCACATGGGGACACAGCGGGACACAGTAGGCGACCCAGCGAGGAAAAAGCGGGACACAAATAGGGACACAGCAAGGACACAGCGGTACACAGCGGGAAAGAGCGGGACACAGCAGGGGACACAGCTGGGGACACAGCGGGACACAGTATGGACACAGCGGAACACAGCGAGACACATCGGGGGACACAGCAGGACAATGCAGGGTACACAGGGTACACAGCGGGACACAGCGGGGACACAGCAGGGGCACAGTGGGAAACAGCGGGACTCAGCGGGGGACAAAGCGGGACACAGAGGTACACAGCGAGGGACACAGCGGGCGACAGTGGGGACAAACCGGGGAACAACTGGGACACAGCAGGAGGACACAGAGCTGCACACAGCGGGAGAGAGTGGAACACAGCACGGACACAGCAGGGACACAGCGGGACATAGCGGGGACAAAGCGAGGACTGAGCGGGACACAGAGGTACACAGCGAGGGACACAGCGGGCGACAGTGGGGACAAACCGGGGAACAACTGGGACACAGCACGACACAGCTAGGACACAGCGGGGACACAGCGGGGACACAGCACGAGACACATTTGGGACACAGCACGGGATACAGCGAGGACACAGAGGGGGACACAGCATGGACACAGCGGGACACAGCAGGGAAATAGTGGGGGACACAGCGGGGGACACAGCGGGATACAGAAGGACACAGCGAGGACACAGCGGGACACAGGATGACACAGCGGGGACACAGTGGGGGACACAGTGGGAAACAGCGGGGGACATAGCATGGACACAGCGGGTCACAGCGGGGAAATAGTGGGGGACACAGCGGAGGGCACAGCCGGATACAGAAGGACACAGCGAGGACACAGCGGGACACAGGCGGACACAGCGGGGACACAGCGGGGACACAGCGGGGGACACAGTGGGACACAGCTGGGGATACAGCGAGGAAACAGCAGGGACACTGCCGGACACAGCATTTCACAGCGGGGAAATAGTGGGGGACACAGCGGGGGACACAGCGGGATATAGAAGGACACAGCGAGGACACAGTGGGGACATAGGGGGACACTGCGGGACATAGCGGGGACACAGAGGGACATAGAGATTACACAGCGAGGACACACCAAGGACACAGCGGGACACAGCGTGGACACAGTGTGGACACAGCGGGACACAGCGGGACACAGCGGGGACACAGCGGGGACACAGCGGGACACAGCGTGGGACATAGAGGCGGACACAGCAGGACACAGCGGGCCACAGCGGGGACACAGCAGGACACAGCGGGACACAGTGGGGGACACACCGGGGGAGAGCATGCACACAGCGGGACACAGCGTGATACAGTGGGACACAGCGGGACACAGCGTGACACAGTGGGACACAGCGCGACAGAGCGGGGAACACAGCGGGACACACAGCGGGACACAGCGGGACACAGCAGGGGACACAGCATGGACACAGCAGGTCACAGCGGGGAAATAGTGGGGGACACAGTGGGGGACACAGCGGGATACAGAAGGACACAGCGAAGACACAGCTGGACACAGGAGGACACAGTGGGGACACAGTGGGGAACATAGTGGGACACAGCGGGGACACAGAGGGACTCAGCGGTTACAAAGCAAGGCCACACCAGGGAAACAGCAGAACACAGCGGAGACACAGCAGGGACACAGTGAGACACAGCGAGGACACAGCGGGAAACAGCGTGGGCTACAGTGGGGGACAGCGGTGACACACCGGCGGACAGCGTGGACACAGCGGGACACAGTGGGGGACACAGCTTGGGACACAGCGGGGGACAAAGCGAGGACACAGTGGGACACAGAGGGGGACAGAGCGAGGACACAGCGGGACACAGAGGGGGACAGAGCAGGGGACACAGCGGGACACAGCGGGGGTCACAGCGGGACACAGCGGGACACAGAGGGGACAAAGCGGGGACACAGCGGGACACAGCGGGACAAAACGGGACATAGCTGGACACAGCGGGGACTCAGCAGGGGACACAGCGGGGGACAGCGGGGACACAGCCGGACACAGCGAGGACACAG
>NW_012311748.1:0-2312 GCF_000151885.1 Dipodomys ordii | reverse complement strand
CGCTGATCCCCGCTGTGTTCCCACTGTGTCCCGCTGTGTCTTCCCTGTGTCCCGCTCTGTCCCCCGCTATGTCCCGCTGTGTCCCCGCTATGTCCCGCTGTGTCCTCCCTGTGTCCTTCGCTGTGTTCCGCTCTGTCTTCCGCTGTGTCCGTCTGTGTCCCGCTGTGTCCCCCCTCTGTATCGACGCTGTGTCCTGCTGGGTCCCGCTGTGTCCACTCTGTGTCCCCCTATGTCCCGCTGTGTCCCCGCTGTGTCCCGCTGAGTCCCTACTGTGTCCCGCTGTGTCCAGCTGTTTCCCCCGCTGTGTCCCCCGCTGTGTCCCCTGCTGGTTCCTCGCTGTGTCCCGTTGTGTCACCGCTGTGTCCCGCTTTGTCCCCCGCTGTGAGCCCGCTGTGTCCCACTTTGTCCCCGCTGTGTGCTGCTGTGTCAATGCTCTGTCCACGTTTTCCCCTGCTGTGTCCCGCTGTGTTCCCCGCTGTGTCAGCCGCTGTGTTCCCGCTGTGTCACCACTGTGTCCAGCTGTGTCCGGCTGTGTCACGCTGTGTCCCCTCTGTGTCTACCGCTGTGTCCCGCTGGGTCCCACGCTGTGTCTCGCTGTGTATACTGCTATGTCCCTGCTTGTCCCGCTGTGTCCCGCTGTGTCCCGCTGTGTCCTCGCTGTGTCCCAGGCTGTGTTCCGCTGTGTCCTCGCTGTGTCCCCCGATGTGTCCCTTTGTGTCCCCAGCTGTGTACCCGCTGTGTCCCGTTGTGTCCCCGCTGTATCGATGCTGTGTCCCGCTTGGTCCCGCTGTGTCCTCGCTGTGTTCCCCGCTGTGTCCCGCTGTGTACCCCTCTGTGTCCCCCTCTGTGTCCCGCTGTGTCTCCCGCTGTGTCCCGCTGTGTCACTGTGTCCTGCTCTGTACTGCTGTGTCCCCTGCTGAGTCCTGCTGTGTTCCCGCCTTGTCCCCCCTGTGTCCCCCGCTGTGTCCCGCTGTGTTCCACTGTGTCCCCTGCTGTGTCCCCCGCTGTGTCCTTGCTGTGTCCCCGCTGTGTCCCGCTATGTCCTCGCTGTGTCCCCCGCTGTGTCCCGTTGTGTCTTCGCTGTGTCCCACGCTGTATCCCGCTGTGTCCCCCGTTGTGTCCCGCTGTGTCCCTGCTGTGACCCCCGGTGTCCCGCTGTGTCCCCGCTGTGTCCCGCTGTGTACCCCGCTGTGTCCAGCTTTGTCCCCGCTGTGTCTCACTGTGTCCCACGCTCTGTCCCCCACTGTGTCCCGCTGGGTCCCCCGCTGTGTCCTGCTGTGTCCCCGCAGTGTCACCCCTGTTTCCCGCTGTGTTCCGTGGTGTCTCGCTATGTCCCCCGCTGTGTCCCACGCTGAGTCCCCGCTGTGTCCCTCCTTTGTCCCTTGCTCTGTCCCCAGCTGAGTCCCCGCTGTGTCCCC
The DNA here is from genome assembly GCF_000151885.1 of Dipodomys ordii. Taxonomy (NCBI): domain Eukaryota; kingdom Metazoa; phylum Chordata; class Mammalia; order Rodentia; family Heteromyidae; genus Dipodomys; species Dipodomys ordii. The sequence goes on along the minus strand of NW_012311748.1, from coordinate 894 downwards.
GCTGTGTCCCGCTGTGTCCTCCCTGTGTCCCCCGCTGGGTCCCGCTCTGTCCCCCGCTATGTCCCGCTGTGTCCCCGCTGTGTCCCGCTGTGTCCTCCCTGTGTCCCTCGCTGTGTTCCGCTCTGTCCTCCGCTGTGTCCCTCTGTGTCCCGCTGTGTCCCCCGCTGTATCGTCGCTGTGTCCTGCTGGGTCCGGCTGGGTCCTCGCTGTGTTCCCCACTGGGTCCCGCTGTGTCCCCCGCTGTGTCCCCTGGTGTGTGCCGTGCTGTGTCCCCGCTGTGTCCCCCGCTGTGTCCCGCTTTGTCCCCGCTGTGTCCCACTGTGTCCGGCTGTGTCTGCCGATGTGTTCCTGCTGTGTTGCCGCTGTGTCCCGCTGTGACCACCTTTGTCCCTCTGTGTCCCCCCCTGAGTCCCCGCTGTTTCCCCACTGGGTCCCGCTGTGTCCCCGCTGTGTCCCGCTCTGTCCCCCGCTATGTCCCCTTCTTTGTCCCCGCTGTGTCCCGCTGTGTCCCGCTGTGTCCTCGCTGTGTCGCCACTGTGTCCCCTGAGTCCCACCTGTATCCCCCTCTGTGTCCAGCTGGGTCCCCTGTGTCTCCAGCTGTGTCCCCCGCTGTGTCCCGTTGTGTCCCCCGCTGTGTCCCGTTGTGTCCACTGCTGTGTCCCCGTTGTGTCCTGCTGTTTCCCCCGCTATATGCCGCTGTGTCCTCGCTGTGTCCCCCACTGTGTCCCGCTGTGTCTTCGCTGTGTCCCCCGCTGTGTCTCTCTGTGTCCCCCGCTGTGTCCCGCTGTTTCCCGCTGTGTCCCTGCTGGGACCCGCTGTGTCCCGCTGTGTCCCCACTGTGTCACCCGCTTTGTCCCGCTGTGTCTCCCGCTGTGTCCCGCTGTGTCCCAGCTG
>NW_012311747.1:0-2312 GCF_000151885.1 Dipodomys ordii | reverse complement strand
CGCTGTGTTCTGCTGTGTCCTCGCTGTGTCCCCCGCTGTGTCCTTTTGTGACCCCTGCTGTGTCCCCCGCTGTGTCCCGCTGTGTCCCCCGCTGTATCCCGCTGTGTCTAGTTCTTTGTCCCTGCTGTGTCCCGCTGTGTCCCGCTGTGTCCGCTGTGTCCCGCTGTGTCCTCGCTTTGTCCCACACTGTGTTCCGCTGTTTCCTCGCTGTGTCCCCCGAAGTGTCCCTTTGTGTCCCCAGCTGTGAAACCCGCTGTGTCCCACTGTGTCCCCACTGTATCGACGCTGTGTCCCGCTGTGTACCCCGCTGTGTCCAGCTGTGTCCCAGCTGTGTCCCGCAGTGTCCCACTCTGTCCCACACTGTGTCCCCCGCTTTGTCCCGCTGTGTCCCCTGCTTTGTCTCGCTGTGTCCCCGCAGTGTCCCCGCTGTGTCCCACTGTGTCACACTGTTTCCCGTGGTGTCCCGCTTTGTCCCCCGCTGTGTCCTCGCTGTGTTTCCCGCTGTGTCCCGCTGTGTACACCTCTGTGTCCCCCGCTGTGTCCTGCTGTGTACCACGCTGTGTCCAGCTGTGTCCTCGCTGTGTCCCCCGCTGTCTCCTGCTTTGTCCCACGCTGTGTCCCGCTGTGACCCGCTGTGTCCTCGCTGTGTCCCCAGCTGTGTCCCTCTGTGTCCCGCTGTGTCCCCCTCTGTGTCCCGCTATGTTCCCGTAGTGTCTCCGCAGTGTCCCGCTGTGTCCCACTGTTTCTCGTGGTGTCCCAGTTTGTCCCCCGCTGTGTCCCCCGGTGAGTCCCTGATGTGTCCCGCTGTGTCCCCCACTGGGTCCCGCTGTGTCTACTGCTGTGTCCCCGCTTGTCCCGCTGTGTCCCGCTGTGTCCTCGCTCTGTCCCACGCTGTGGTCCGCTGGGTCCTCGCTGTGTCCCCCGATGTGTCCCGTTGTGTTCCCAGCTGTGTACCCCGCTGTGTCTCACTGTGTCCCCGCTGTATCGACGCTGTGTCCCGCTGGGTCCCGCTGGGTCCTCGCTGTGTTCCCCGCTGTGTCCCGCTGTGTACCCCTCTGTGTCCCCAGTTGTGTCCCGCTGTGTCCCCCGCTGTGTCCCGCTGTGTCCCGCTGTGTCCCGCTATGTTCCCGCATTGTCCAGTCTGTCCCGCTGTGTCTCGCTGTGTCCCCGCTGTGTCCCGATGTGTCCCCGCTGTGTCCCTCGCTATGTCCCGCTGTGTCCCGCTGTGTCCCCCGCTGTGTCCCGCTGTGTCCCCGCAGTGTCCCTGCTCTGTCCCGCTGTTTCCCGCTGTGTTCCGTGGTGTCCTGCTTTGTCCCCCGAAGTGTCCCCTGCTGAGTCCCCGCTGTGTCCACGCTTTGTCCGGCTGTGGCCTCCCTGTGTCCCCCGCTATGTCCCGATCTGTCCCCCGCTATGTCCCGCTGTGTCCCTGCTGTGTCTCGCTGTGTCCTCCCTGTGTCCCTCACTGTGTTCCGCACTGTTCTCCACTGTGTCCCTCTGTGTCCCGCTGTGTCCCCCGCTGTATCGACGCTGTGTCCTGCTGGGTTTCCCTGGGTTCACGCTGTGTTCCCCACTGTGTCCCGCTGTGGCCCCCGCTGTGGCCCCCGCTGTGTCCCCGTTTTCTCCCACTGTGTCCGACTGTTTCCGCCGCTGGGTCCCTGCTGTATCCACGCTGTGTCCCGCTGTGACCACCTTTGTCCCTCTATGTCCCCCCCTGACTCCCCGCTGTGTCCCCCGCTGAGTCCCCGCTGTGTCCCGCTTTGTCCTCACTGTGTCCCCCGCTGTCTCCCGTTTTATCCCCTGCTGTGTCTCATGCTTTGTCCTCGCTGTGTCCCACTGTGTCTCGCTGGGTCCCGCTGTGCCCCCACTGTGTCCCGTTTGTGCACAGCTGTGTACCACGCTTTGTAACACTTGGTTCCCCACTGTATCGACTCTGTGACCCGTTGAGTCCCGCTGGGTCCTCGCTGTGTTCCCCGCTGTGACCCGCTGTGTCACCAGCTGTGTCACTCTCTGTGTCATGCTGAGTCCCCTGATGAGTCCCGTTGTGTCACGCTGAGTTCCCTGATGTGACCCTGCTGTGTCACCATCTGAGACTCCCACATTTGTCCCGCTGTGACCCACAGAGTCCCCCGCTGCATACCCACTCAGTACCAAAGTGGTACCGCTAGATAGAAACCTGAGTCCCCGCATGGAACCCGGCTGTAGTCCAGCTGTATAATTACTATGTCCCCCTGAAAATCCCTCGACAATACCACCCTGGATACTAATCAGTCCACAATAGATCCCACCCATTGGGCTAAAAAAGTGCCCAACAA
>NW_012311746.1:0-2312 GCF_000151885.1 Dipodomys ordii | reverse complement strand
GTGCGGGACACAGGGGGGACAAAGAGTGACACAGCTTGGGTGACACAGCGGGACACAGCGGGACACAGCGGGGACACAGCAGGGACACAGCAGTGGACACAGAGGGACAGAGCTGGGGACACAGCAGGAGACACAGAGGGACACAGCGGGACACAGCGGGGGACACAGCGGGGGACACAGCGGGACACAGGGGGGACTCAGCAGGGACACCACGGAACACAGCAGGACACAGCGTGAAACAGCGGTGAACCTGCGGGGACACAGCGGGACACAGCGAGGGACACAGCGGGACCCAGCAGGACACAGCGGGGGACACAGCGGGACACAGCGGGGACACAGCGGGGACACAGCGGGACACAGCGGGGGACACAGCAGCGACATAGTGGGACACAGTAGGACACAGCGTGGGACAAAGCAGGAGACAGCAGCGGACACAGCGAGGACACAGCTGGACACAGCGGGGACACAGAGGGGACTCAGCAGGGGACATAGAGGGAAAAAAGCGGGACATCACGGGACACAGTAGGACACAGCGGGACACAGCGGGGACACTGCGGGACACAGCCGGGGGACACAGCGGTGGACAGCGGGGGACAGAGAATGGACACAGGAGGACACAGAGGGGACACAGCTGGACACAGAAGGGTACACAGCGGGACACAGCGGACACACAGTGGGGACAGAGCTGGACACAGAGGGACACAGAAGGGACAGAGCGTGACACAGGTGGACACTGAGGGAGACAGAGCGAGCGCACAGCCGGACACAGCGAAACAGAGCGTGACACAGGTGGACACTGAGGGAGACAGAGCGAGCACACAGCCGGACACAGCGAAACACAGCATGACACAGTGGGGCACAGCAGGGGACACAGCGGGACACAGTGGGGGACACAGCGGGACACAGCGGGGTACACAGCAGGGACAAAGAAGGACACAGCGGGGGACACAGCGAGGACACAGCGGGACACAGCGGTGACACAGCGGGACACAGCTGGGGACACTGGGGGACACAGCGGGACACAGAGGGACACAGCAAGGACACAGCGGGGGACAGTGGGGGACACAGCGGGACACAGCAAGGCACAACGGGGTCACAGCAGTGGACACAGCGGGAAACAGCGGGGGACACAGTGGGACACAGCGGGGGACACAGGGGACACAGCGGGGACACAGCGGGGGACACAGAGGGACACAGCGGAGACACAGCGGGGACACAACTGGACCCAGCAGGACACAGCGGGGGACACAGCGGGGACACTGCGGGACACAGCAGGGGACACAGCGGTGGACAGCGGGGGACACAGAAGGGACACAGCGGGACACAGAGGGGACACAGCTGGACACAGAAGGGTACACAGCGGGACACAGCGGACTCACAGCGGGGACAGAGCTGGACACAGAGGGACACAGAAGGGACAGAGAGTGACACAGCTGGACACTGAGGGAGACAGAGCGAGGACACAACCGGACACAGCGAAACACAGCGTGACACAGTGGGGAAACACATTGGGACACAGCGGGGACACAGCGGGACACAGCGGGGACAAAGCGGGACACAGCGGGGAACACAGCGAGGACACAGCTGGACACAGCGGTGACAAAGCGGGACACAGCGGGGGACACAGCGAGGACACAGCAGGACACAGCGGTGACAAAGCGGGACACAGCGGGGGACACAGCGGGACACAGCGGGACACAGCGTCGATAGAGCGGGGACAGAGCGGGACACAGCGGTGACACAGCGGGACTCAGCGGGGGACACTGCGGGACCCAGCGGGACCCAGCAGGGACACAGCAAGGACACAGCGGAGGACACAGCGGGACACAGCGGGGGACACAGCGAGGGACACATCGGGGGACACAGCAGGACACAGTGGGAAGCACAGAGAGGACACAGCAGGACCCAGCGGGACACAGCGTCGATACAGCGGGGACACAGCGGGACACAGCGGGGTCACTGCGGGACACAGTGGGGGACAAAGCGGGACACAGCGGGACACGGCGGGGACGCAGCGTGACACAGCGGGACACGGCGGGGGACACAGCAGGAAACAGAGGGGGACACAGTGGGGGAAACAGCTGGACACAGCGGGGAACACAGCGAGGACACAGTGGGACCCAGCGGGACACAGCATCGATACAGCTGAGACACAGCGTTACACAGCATGGTACAAAGCTGTGGACACAACGGGACACAGTGGGGGCACAGCGGGACACAGCGGGACGCAGTGGGACACAGCGGGGACAAAGCGTGAGACACAGCACGGACAGAGCTGGAGACAGTGGGGACACAGCGGGACACAGCGAGGA
>NW_012311745.1:0-2312 GCF_000151885.1 Dipodomys ordii | reverse complement strand
AGGGACACCACGGAACACAGCGGAACACAGCAGGAAACAGCAGTGACACTGCGGGGACACAGTGGGACACAGCGGGGGACACAGCGGGACACAGAGGGGGACAGAGCGGGACACAGTGGGGGACACAGCCGGACACAGCAGGGGAAACAGTGGGGGACACAGCGGGACACAGCGTGACACAGCGAGGACACAGCGGGACAGAGCGGGACACTGCAGGGCACAGCGGGGGACACAGCGGGACACAGCGGGGGACAAAGCGAGGACACAGCGGAACACAGAGTGGGACACAGTGAGGACACAGCGGGACACAGTGGGACACAGCGGGACACAGCCGGGTCCCAGCAGTGGACACAGCGGGACACAGCGGGGGACACAGCGGGACACAGCGGGGGACACATGGAGGACTCAGCGGGACAAAGCGGGGACACAGCTGCGACTCACCGGGGGACACAGCGGGGGACAAAGCGGGACACCACAGAACACAGTGGGAAACAGCGGGACACAGCGGGGAAACTGCGGGGACACAGGGGGACAAAGCGTGGGACACATAGGGACACAGCGGGGGACACAGTGGGGGACACAGCGGGACACAGCGGGGAACACAGCGAGGACACAGCGGGACCCAGCAGTACACAGCGTCGATACAGCCGGGACACAGCGTTACACAGCGTGGTACACAGCTGTGTACACAACGGGACACAGTGGGGGCACAGCGAGACACAGCGGGACACAGCGAGGACACAGCGGGACACAGCGCTTACACTGCGGGGGACACAGCGGGGAACACAGCGGGGGACACAGCCGGACACAGCGGGACACAGCGGGGGATACAGGGGGGACACAGTGGGACCCAGTGCGGGACACAGCGAGGACACATTGGGACACAACGGGGACACAGCGGGACTCAGCGGGGGACACAGCAGTACACAGCGGGACACAGCGGGACACAGCGGGGGACACAGAGGAGTAAACAGCGGGACACTGCGGGGAACACAGCGAGGACACAGCGGGACCAAGCGGGACACAGCGTCGATACAGCGGGGACACAGCGGGACACAGCGGGGTACACAGCTGGGTACACAACGGGACACAGCGGGGGACACAGCGAGGACACAGCAGAACACAGCGTGGGAAACAGCGAGGACACAGCGGGATACAGCGAGACACAGCGGGACACAGTGGGGACACAGCAGTAGACACAGCGGGACACAGCGGGGGACACAGCGGGACACAGCGGTGAACACAGCGAGGACACAGCGGGGACACAGTGGGGACACAGCGGGACCCAGCAGGACACAGCGGGGCACACAGCGGGACACAGCTTGGGACACAGCGGGAACACAGCAGGACACAGCGGGACACAGCGCGGGACAAAGTGGGAGATAGCAGGGGACACAGCGAGGACACAGCGGGACACAGCGGCGACACATAGAGGACTCAGTGGGGGACACAGTGGGGAACAGAGCGGGACACAGCGGGACCCAGCGGGACAAAGCGTGAGACACAGCGGTGGACAGAGCGGGAGACAGAGGCGGACACAGCGAGGACACAGCGGGACACAGCAGGGACACAAAGGTGGCTCGGGGGGGCCACAGCGGGGGACAAAGCGGGACACCACGGAACACAGTGGGACACAGCGTGAAAGAGCAGTGAACCTGCGGGGACACAGCGGGGTACACAGCTGTTGACACAACGGGACACAGTGGGGGACACAGCGGGACACAGCGGGACACATTGGGGCACAGCAGGGACAAAACGAGAGACACAGTGGGGAACAGAGCAGGACACAGCGGGGGACACAGAGAGGACACAGTGAGGACACAGCGAGACTCAGCCGGGGACACAGCGGTGGACAAAGCGGGACACCACGGGACACAGTGGGACACAGCGGGACACAACGTGGTCACTGCGGGACACAGTGGGGGACAAAGCGGGACACAGCGGGACACAGGGGAGACACAGCGGAACACAGCGTGACACAGCAGGACACGGCGGGGGACACAGCGGGACACAGAGGGGGACATAGCGAGGACACAGCGGGACACAGCGGGACACAGCGGGGGACACAGCGAGGACACAGTGGGGCACACAGTGGGGGAAACAGCTGGACACAGCGGGGAACACAGCGAGGACACAGAGGGGCACAGCGGGGTACACAGGGAGGACACAGCGGGACACAGCGGGGGACACAGCGAGGACACAGTGGGACACAGCGGCGACACAGAGGGTACTCAGCGGGGGACACATTGTGGGACAAAGTGGGATACCATGGGACACAGTGTTACACAGCGGGACACAGCGGCGACACTGCG
>NW_012311744.1:0-2312 GCF_000151885.1 Dipodomys ordii | reverse complement strand
TCATCCCTCTGTGTACCCCGCTGTGTCCAGCTTTGTCCCCGCTGTGTCTCGCTGTGTCCCATGCTCTGTCCCACACTGTGTCCCGTAGTGTCCCCCGCTGTGTCCCGCTGTGTCCCCCGCTGTCTCCCACTTTGTCCCACGCTGTGTCCCGCTCTATCCCTCTGTGTCCTCGCTCTGTCCCCCGCTGTGTCCCGCTGTGTCCCCGCTGTGTCCCAAGCTGTGTCCCGCTGTGTTCCGCTGTGTCCTCGCTGTGTCCCCTGCTGTGTCCCATTGTGTCCCCAGCTGTGTACCCCGCTGTGTCCCGCTGTGTGCCCGCTGTATCGACGCTGTGTCCCGCTGGGTCCCGCTGTGTGCCCCACTGTGACCCTCTGTGTCCCCAACTGTGTACCCTGCTGTGTAACGCTGTGTCCCGGCTGTATCAACGCTGTGTCCCGCTGTGTCCCGTTGTGTCCTGCTGTGTCCCGCTGTGTACCCCGCTGTGTCCCGCTATGTTCCCGCACTGTCCCAGCTGTGTCCCGCTGTGTCCCACTGTGTCCCGTGGTGTCCCAGTTTGTCCCCGCTGTGTCTCGCTGTGTCCCACGCTCTGTCCCACACTGTGTCCCGCAGTGTCCCCCTCTGTGTCCCGCAGTGTCCCCAGCTGTGTCCTGCTGTGTCCCCCGCTGTGTCCCACTGTGTCCCCCGCTGAGTCCCCGCTGTGTCACCGCTGTGTCCTGCTGTTTCCTCGCTGAGTCCCCTGCTGTCTCCCTTTCTGTCCCCCGCTGTGTCTCACGCTTTGTCCCCGCTGTGTCCCACTGTGTCCCGCTGTGTCCCGCTGTGCCCCCACTGTGTCCCCGCTGTGTCCCTGCTGTGTCCCTGCTGTGTCGCCGCTGTGTCCCGCTGTTTCCTGCTGTGTCCTCGCTGTGTCCCATTCTGTGTTCCGCTGTTTCCCCCGCTGTGTCCCGCTGTGTCCCGCTGTGTCTCCGCTGTGACCCGCTGTGTCCTCGCTGTGTCCTCAGCTGTGTACCCCACTGTGTCCCGCTGTGTCCCTGCTGTGTCCCGCTGGGTCCCGCTGTGTCCTCCCTTTGTCCCCCGCTGTGTCCCGCTGTGTCCGGCACTGTATCCCGCTGTGTCTACTGCTGTGTCCCCGCTGTGTCCTGCTGTGTCCAACTGGGTTTCTGCTGTATCCACACTGGGTCCCGCTGGGTCCTGCTCTGTCATCCCTGTGTCCCCAGCTGTGTACCGCTGTGTCCCCAGCTGTGTCCCCCGCTGTGTGTCTGCTGTGTCCCCGCTGTGTCCCGCTTTGTCCCGCTGTGTACTGCTGTGTCCCCCGCTGAATCCCGCTGTGTCCCAATGTGTCCTCGCTCTGTCCCCCGCTGTGTCCCGCAGTGTCCTCCCTGTGTCCCCCGCTGTGTCCCACTGTGTCCCGCTGTGTCCCTGCTGTGTGCCCGCTGTGTCCCGCTGTGTACCCCGCTGTGTCCAGCTGTGTCACCGCTTTGTCTCGCTGTGGCCAATCTCTGTCTCCGCTGTCCCCCGCTGTGTCGCCCTCTGTGTCCCGCTGTGTCCCGCTGTGTCCCCCGCTTTGTCCTGCTGTGTCCCGCAGTGTTCCCGCTGTGTCCCGCTGTGTCACACTGTGTCCCGTGGTGTCCCACTTTGTCCCACGCTGTGTCCCCCGCTGAGTCCCCTCTGTATCGCCGCTGTGTCCCCCTGTGTCCACGCTGTGTCCCCCGCTGTCTCCTGCTTTGACTCCCGCTGTGTTCCGCTGTGTCCCGCTGTGTCCCCGCTGTGTCCTCAGCTGTGTCCCGCTGTGTCCCGCTGTGTACCCCGCTGTGTCCTGCTATGTTCCCGCAGTGTCCCCGCTGTGTCCCGCTGTGTCCCGCTGTGTCCTTGCTGTGTCCCCAGCTGTGTACCCCACTGTGTCCCGCTGTGTCCCTGCAGTATCGACGCTGGGTCCCGCTGTGTCCCGCTGTGTCCTCCCTTTGTCCAATGCTGTGTCCCGTTGTGTCTACTGCTGTGTCCCCGCTGTGTCCCGCTGGGTCCATCTGGGTCCCTGTGTATCCATGCTGGGTCCCGCAGGGTCCTGGTCTGTCATCCCTGTGTCCCCCGCTGTGTACCGCTCTGTCCCCGCTGTGTCTCTGCTGTGTCCCCGCTGTGTCCAGCTTTGTCCCGCTGTATGCTGCTGTGTCCCCCGCTGAATCACGCTGTGTCCCAATGTGTCCCAATGTGTCCTCTCTCTGTCCCCCGCTGTGACCCGCTGTGTCCTCCATGTGTCCCCCGCGGTGTCCCGCTGTGTCCCGACTGTGTCCCCCGCTGTGTCCCCCGCTATGTCCCGCTGT
>NW_012311743.1:0-2312 GCF_000151885.1 Dipodomys ordii | reverse complement strand
TTCTCCTTCTCCTTCTGCTTCTCCTTCTGCTTCTGCTTCTCCTTCTGCTTCTGCGTCTTCTGTTTCTTCTGCTTCTCCTGCTTCTGCTTCTCCTGCTTCTCCTACTTGTCTTGCTGCTTCTCCTTCTGCGTCTCTTTCTGCTTCTGCTTATCCTTTTGCTTCTCCTACTCCTAATCCTTCTCTTTCGCCTTCTCCTTCTTCTTCTTCTGCTTCTCCTTGTGCTTCTGCTTCTGCTTATTCTACTGTTTCTGTTTCTTCTGCTTCTGCTACAGATTGTGCTTCTTCTGTTTCTCCTTCTGCTTCTGACTCTGCTTCTGCTTCTTCGGCTTCTCCTGTTTCTTTTGCTTCTGCTTCTCCTGCTTCTTCTGCTTCTCCTGCTTCTCTTTCTGCTTCCCCTTCGCTTCTGCTTCTCCTTCTGCTTCTGCTTCTGCTCTTCTCCTTCTTCTGTTTCCTTTGCTTCTGTTTCTTCTTCTTCTTCTTCTTCTTCTTCTTCTTCTTCTTCTTCTTCTTCTTCTTCTTCTTCTTCTTCTTCTTCTTCTTCTGTTTCTTCTGATTCTACTTCTGCTTCTCCTTCTTCTCCTCTTTCTGCTTCTACTTCTGCTTCTTCTGATTCTCCTTCTTGTTCTCCTTCTGTTTCTGCTTCTCTTTCTGCTTCTGCTTCTCCTTCTGCTGCTCCTTCTCCTTCTCCTTCTTCTGCTTCTCCCACTGCTTCTGCTTCTGCTTCTTTTGCTTATTCTTTTTCTTCTGCTTCTGCTTCTCCTGCTTCTGCTTCTACTGCTTCTCCTTATGCTTCTCCTTATGCTGCTGCTTCTTCTTCTTCATCATCATCTTCTTCTTCTTCTTCTTCTTCTTCTTCTTCTTCTCTTTCTTCTGCTTCTGCTTTTCCTTCTTCTTCTGCTTTTACTGCTTCTCTTTCTGCTTCTCATTCTGCTTCTGCTTCTCCTTCTGCTTCTCCTATTTCTTCTGCGGCTCTTCCTTCTCCTACTTGTACTTCTCCTTCTGCTTCTGCTTCTTCTGCTTCTTCTGCTTCTCCTTCTGCATCTTCTTCTGCTTCTGTTTCTCCTTCTGCTTCTCCTTCTGCTTCTTCTGCTTCTCCTTCTGATTCTCCTTCTGCTTCTCCTTCTGTTTCTCCTTCTCCTTCTCGTTCTTCTGCTTTTCTTTCTGCTTCTCCTTCTGCTTCTGCTGCAACTGCTACTGCTTCTTCTGTTTCTTCTGCGTCTCCTTCTGCTTTTGATTCTCTTTCAGCTTCTGCTTCTCCTTCAGCTTCTCATTCAGCTTCTCCAGATTCTGCTTCTTCTGCTTCTCCTGCTTCCGCTTTTGCTTCAGGTTTTGCTTCTGCTTCTTCGCATTCTTATGCTTCTGCTTCTCCTGCTTCTGCTTCTTCTGCTTCCCCTCCTCTTTCTGCTTCTCCTTCTGTTTCTGCTTCTCCTTCTGCTTGTGCTTCTTGTCCTTCTCCTGTTTCTTCTGCTTCTGCTCCGTCTGCTTCTGCTTCTTCTGCTTTTCCTGATTCTCCTTCTGCTTCTCCTTCTGTTTCTCCTTCTGTTTCTCCTTCTCCTTCTCGTTCTTCTGCTATTCCTTCTGCTTCTCTTTCTGCTTCTGAATCTTCAACTTCTTCTGCTACTGCTTCTGCTTCTTCTGTTTCTTCTGTTTCTCCTTCTGCGTTTGCTTCTCTTTCTGCTTCTGCTTCTCCTTCTGATTCTCCTTCTTCTTCTCCAAATTCTGCTTCTCCTGCTTCTCCTTGTGTTTCAGGATCTACTTCTGCTTCTTCGGCTTCTTCTGCTTCTATTTCTGCTTCTCCTTCTGTTTCTACTTCTCTTTCTGCTTCTGCTTCTTCAGCTTTTGCTTCTCCTACTTCTGCTTCTCCTTCTGTTTCTCTTTATCCTTATCCTTCTACTTCTCCTTCTTCTTCTGCTACTCCTTCTGCTTCTTATTCTGCATCTTCTTCAGTATAATTTCTCCTTCTCCTGCTTTACATTCTGCTTCTGCTTCTCCTGCTTATGCTTCTTCTGCTACTCCTTCTCCTTCTCATTCTCTTTCTGCTTCTGCATAACCTTCTGTTACTCCTAATCCTAATACTTCTCATTCTCCTTCTACTTCTTCTTCTTCTGCTTCTCCTGCTGCTTTCTTCATCTGCTACTTCTGCTTTTTTCTGTTTCTTCTTCATCTGATCAACTTCATCTAGCTTAATCCTTTCAGCTAATGCATCTGCACTTCTCCTTCTTCTGTTTCTACTGCTTCTGCATCTCAGCTTCCTTCTACTTCTGCTTCTCTAAATCTCTATACAGCATCTCCGTCTAATTCTCCTTCTCCTT
>NW_012311742.1:0-2312 GCF_000151885.1 Dipodomys ordii | reverse complement strand
GAAGAGGAGAAGAGCAGAATCAGAAGCAGAAGGAGAAGCAGAAGGAGAAGCAGAAAGAGAAGCAGGAGAAGTAGAAGAAGCAGAAGCAGAAGAAACAGGAGAAGCCGAAGAAGCAGATGCTGAATCTGAAGCAGGAGAAACAGAAGAAGCACAATCTGAAGAAGAAGCAGAAGAAACAGAAATAGTAGAATAAGCAGAAACAGAAGCAGCAGGAAAAGCAGAAGAAGAAGAAGAAGGAGAAGGCGAAAGTGAAGGATTAGGAGTAGGAGAAGCAAAAGGATAAGCAGAAGCAGAAAGAGACGCAGAAGGAGAAGCAGCATGAGAAGTAGGAGAAGCAGGAGAAGCAGAAGCAGAATCTGGAGAAGAAGAAGGAGAACCAGAAGGAGAAGCAGAAGGAGAAGCAGAAGAAACAGAAGAAGCAGAGGCAGTAGCAGAACAGAAGATGCAGAAGCAGAAGGAGAAGCACAAGGAAAAGCAGAAGAACGAGAAGGAGAAGGAGAAACAGAAGGAGAAGCAGAAAGAGAAGCAGAAGAAGGAGAAGGAGAAGGAAAAGCAGCAGGAGAAGCAGAAAGAGCAGCAGAAGGAGAAGCATGAGATACAGAAACAGGAGAAGCAGAAGTAGAAGAATCAGGAGAAGGACAAGAAGCAGAAGCAGAAGGAGAAGCAGAAACAGAAGGAGAAGCAGAAAGAGAAGGAGGGGAAGCAGAAGAAGCAGAAGCAGGAGAAGCAGAAGCATGAGAATCCGAAGAAGCATAAGCAGAACCTGAAGCAGAAGGAGAAGCAGGAGGAGCAGAAGAAGCAGAATCTGGAAAAGCAGAATGACAAGCTGAAGGAGAAGCAGAAGCAGAAAGAGAATCAAAAGCAGAAGGAGAAGCAGAAGAAACAGAAGAAATAGAAGCAGTAGCAGTTGTAGCTGAAGCAGAAGGAGAAGACTAAGGAAAAGCAGAAGAACAAGAAGGAGAAGGAGAAACAGAAGGAGAAGCAGAAGGAGAAGCAGAAAGAGAAGCAGGTAAAGCAGAAGAAGAAGCAGAAGTAGAATCAGAAGGAGAAGCAGAAGAAGAAGGAGAAGCAGAAGCAGAAGAAGATGCAGAAGGAGAAGCAGGAGAAGCAGAAGAAGCAGAAGGAGAAGGAGAAGCAGGAAAAGCAGAAGAAGCAGAAGCAAAAGAAGGAGAAGGAGAAGCAGATGAAGAAGAAGGAGCATAAGGACAAGCACAAGCAGAAGGAGATGCAGAAGGAGAAGCAGGAGAAGTAGAAGAAGCAGAAGCAGAAGGAGAAGCTGGAAAAGCAGAAGAAGCAGAAGCAAAAGAAGGAGAAGGAGAAGAAGAAGAAGAAGAAGGAGCATAAGGACAAGCACAAGCAGAAGGAGATGCAGAAGGAGAAGCAGGAGAAACAGAAGAAGCAGAAGCTGAAGGAGAAGCAGAAGTAGGAGAAGGAGAAGGAGGAGAAGCAGAAGCAGAAGGAGAAGCAGAAGCGGAATGAGAAGCAGAAAAAAAGCAGGAGATGCACAAGAAGCAGAAGCAGGAGAAGCCGAAAGAGAAGAAGCAGAAACAGAAGCAGAAGTAGAAGCAGAAGCAGAAGGAGAAGCAGCAGAACAAATAGAACCAGAAATTCAGGCAGGAGAAACAGAAGAAGCAGAAGCAGAAAGAGAAGCATAAAGAGAAGCAGAAGGAGAAGTAGAAGAAGCAGCAGAAGGAGAAGCAGCAGAAGAAGCAGAAAAACAAGCAGGAGAAGCAGAAGCAGAAAGAGAAGTAGAAGCAGAAGAAGCAGAAGAAGCAGAAGCAGAAGAAGAAGCAGTAGAAGCATAAGAAGCAGAAGCAGGAGAAGCAGAAGCAGAAGAACAAGAAGAAGCATAAGAAGCAGAAGCAGAGGGAGAAACAGAAGAAGGAGAAGGAGCAGCAGAAGGTGAAGCAGAAGGAGATGGAGAAGCAGAAAGAGAAGCAGAAACAGAAGGAGAAGAAGAAGGATTAGTTGGAGAATCAGAAGATGCAGAAGCAGAAAGAGAAGCAGAAGAAGGAGAAGGAGAAGCAGAAGCAGAGGAAAGGAAGGAGAAGCAGAAGCGGGAGAAGCAGAAGAAGAAAAAGAAGAAACAGAAGAAGGAGAAGGAGCAGAAGGAGATGCTGAAGCTGAAGGAGAAGCAGAAAGAGAAGCAGAAGAAGCAGTAGCAGGAGAAGCAGAAGCTGATGAATCTGAAGAAGCTGAAGAAGCAGAAGCAGGACCTGAAGCTGAAGAAACTGAACAAGCAGAAGAAGCAGAAGCAGAAGCAGAACGAGAAGCAGAAGAAGAGGAAGGAGAAGGAGAAAGAGAAGGATTTG
>NW_012311741.1:0-2312 GCF_000151885.1 Dipodomys ordii | reverse complement strand
TCATCGTTGTTTCCCGTGGTGTCCCGCTTTGTCCCCTGCTGTGTCCCCCGGTGAGTCCCTGCTGTGTCCCCGCTGTGTCTCGCTGTGTCCTCGCTGTGTCCCACGCTGTGTTCCGCTGTGTCCTCACTGTGTCCCCTGCTGTCCTGTTGTGTCCCCAGCTGTGTACCCCGCTGTGTCCCGCTGTGTCCCCGATGTGTCCCGCTTTGTCCTGATGTGTCCCGCTGTGTCCCCTACTGAGTCCCCGATGTGTCTCACGCTTTGCTCCGCTGTGTCCCACTGTGTCCCGCTGTGTCCCGCTGTATCCCCCACTGTGTCCCTTTGTTTCCCCAGCTGTGTTCCCCGCTGTTTCCCGCTGTGTCCCCGCTTTATCGAAGCTGTGTCCCTCTGGGTCCTGCTGTTTCCTCGCTGTGTTCCTGTTGTGTCCCGCTGTGTCCCCCGCTGTGTCCCGCTGTGTCCTCGCTGTGTCCCTCGCTGTGTCCCGCTGTGTCCCACTGTGTCCCCCGCTGTGCCCCTGCTGTGTCCCCGCTGTGTCCCACTTTTTCCACCGCTGTGTCCCGCTGTGTCCTCACTGTGTCCCCCGCTGTGTCCCGCTGTGTCCCCCGCTGTGTCCTGCTGTGTCCCGCTGTGTCCCTGCTGTGACCCTCAGTGTCCAGGTGTGTCCCCGCTGTGGCCCCTCTGTGTCCCGCTGTGTATACCCCGCTGTGTCCAGCTTTGTCCCCGCTGTGTCTCGCTGTGTCCCACGCTCTGTCCCCCACTGTGTTCCGCTCTGTCCCCCAGCTGTGTCCCGCTGTGTCCCCCGCTGTGTCCCGCTGTGTCCCTGCAGGTCACCGCTGTTTCCCGCTGTGTACCGCTGTGTTCCGTGGTGTCCCGCTTTGTCCCCTGCTGTTTCCACCGCTGAGTCCCCTTTGTGTCCCCGCTGTGTCCCGCTGTGTCCTCGCTGTGTCCCTCGCTGTCTCCCGCTCTGTCCCCCGCTGTGTCTCACGCTTTGTCCCGTCTGTGTCCCAGTGTGTCCAGTTGTGTCCCGCTGTGTCCCCCACTGTGTCCCTTTGTGTCCTCAGCTGTGTAACCCACTGTGTAACGCTGTGTCCCTGCTGTATCAACGCTGTGTCCCGCTGGGTCCCGCTGGGTCCTCGCTGTGTTCCCCGTTGTGTCCTTTTGTGTCCCCCACTGTGTCCTGCTGTGTCCCCCGCCGTGTCCCCCGCTGTGTGTCATTGTGTCCCGCTGTGTCCCCTGCTGTATCCCTGGTGTGTCCCCCGCTGTGTCCGCTGTGTCCCGCTGTATCCCGCTGTGTCCCCGCTGTGCGCCCACTGTGTCCTGCTGAGTACCCCGCTGTGTCCAGGTGTGTCCCCTCTGTGTCCTGCTGTGTCCCCTCTCTGTCCCCTGCTGTCCCCCACTGTGTCCCGCTGTGTCCCGCTGTGTCCCCAAGTGTGTCCCCCTGTGTCCCCGCAGTGTCCCCGTGTGTCCCGCTGTGTCACACTCTGTCCCGTGGTGTCCGGGTTTATCACCCGCAGTGTCCCCCGCTGTGTCCCCTCTGTGTCCCCGCTGTGTCCTGCTGTGTCCCCCGCTGTGTCCCGTTGTGTCCCGCTGTGTCCTCCGCTGTGTGCCTGCTGTGTCCCTGCTGTGTCCGCACTGTGTCTTGCTGTGTCCCGCTGTGTCCTCGCTGTGTCCCACGCTGTGTCCTGCTGGGTCCCGCTGTGTCCTCGCTGTGTTCCCCGCTGTGTCCCGCTGTGTACCCCTCTGTGTCCCCCGCTGTGTCCCGCTGTGTCCCCCGCTTTGACCCGCTGTGTCTCGCTGTGTCCCCCGCTGTGTCCCTGCTGTGTCCCCGGTGTGTCCCGCTGTGTCCCGCTGTGTACTGCTGTGTCCCCCGCTGAGTTCCGCTGTGTCCCCTCTATGTCCCAATGTGTATTCGCTGTGTCACGCTCTTTCCCGCTCTGTCCCCGCTGTTTCCCGCTGTGTCCCACTGTGTCCCCACTGTGTGCCCGCTGTGTCTTGCTGTGTATCCCGCTGTGTCCAGCTGTGTCCCCGCTGTGTCTCGCTGTGTCCCACGCTCTGTCCCCCACTGTGTTCCGCTCTCTCCCCCAGCTGTGTCCCGCTGTGTCCCGCTGTGTCCCCCACTGTGTCCCGTTGTGTACTCATCTGTGTAACCCACTGTGTAACGCTTTGTCCCCGCTGTATCAATGCTGTGTCCCGCTGTGTCCCGCTGTGTCCACGCTGTGTTCCCTGTTGTGGCCTGCTGGGTCCCCCGCCGTGTCCCCCGCTGTGTCTAGTGTCCCCCTGTGTCCCGCAGTGTCCCCGCTGTGTCCCACTGTGTC
>NW_012311740.1:0-2312 GCF_000151885.1 Dipodomys ordii | reverse complement strand
GCAGCAGCAGCAGCAGCAGAAGCAGAAGCAGAAGCAGCAGCAGCAGCAGTATCAGCAGCAGCAGCAGCAGCAGCAGCAGCAGCAGCAGCAGAAGAAGAAGAAGAAGAAGAAGAAGAAGAAGAAGAAGAAGAAGAAGAAGAAGAAGAAGAAGAAGAAGAAGAAGAAGAAGAAGAAGAAGAAGAAGAAGAAGACGAAGAAGAAGAAGAAGAAGAAGAAGAAGAAGAAGAAGAAGAAGAAGAAGAAGAAGAAGAAGAAGAAGAAGAAGAAGAAGAAGAAGAAGAAGAAGGAAAAGGAGAAGGAGAAGAAGAAGAAGAAGGAGAAGGAGAAGCAGTAGAAGCAGAAGAAGATGCAGAAGGAGAAGCAGAAGAAGAAGGAGAAGCAGAAGAAGCAGAAGCAGAAGGAGAAGCAGGAAAAGCAGAAGAAGCAGAAACAAAAGGTGAAGCAAAAGAAGGAGAAGGAGAAGCAGAGGCAGAAGAGGAAGCATAAGGACAAGCACAAGCAGAAGGAGATGCAGAAGGAGAAGCAGGAGAAGCAGAAGTATAAGAATCCGAAGAATCAGAAGCAGAACCTGAAGCAGAAGGAGAAGCAGGAGAAGCAGAAGAAGCAGAATCTTTAGAAGCAGAATGAGAAGCAGAAGGAGAAGCAGAAGCAGAAAGAGAATCAAAAGCAGAAGGAGAAGCAGAAGAAACAGAAGAAGTAGAAGCAGTAGCAGTTGTAGCAGAAGCAGTAGGAAAAGCAGAAGGAAAAGCAGAAGAACAAGAAGGAGAAGGAGAAACAGAAGGAGAAGCAGAAGGAGAAGCAGAAAGAGAAGCAGTTAAAGCAGAAGAAGAAGAAGAAGAAGAAGGAGAAGCAGAAGAAGCAGAAGCAGAAGGAGAAGCTGGATAAGCAGAAGAAGCTGATGCAAAAGGTGAAGCAAAAGAAGGAGAAGGAGAAGCAGAGGCAGAAGAAGAAGCATAAGGACAAGCACAAGCAGAAGGAGATGCAGAAAGTGAAGCTGGTGAAGCAGAAGAAGCAGAAGCTGAAAGAGAAGCAGAAGTAGGAGAAGGAGAAGGAGGAGAAGCAGAAGCAGAAGGAGAAGCAGAAGCAGAATGAGAAGCAGAAAGAGAAGCAGGAGAAGCAGGAGGAGGTCAAGAAGCAGAAGCAGGAGAAGCCGAAAGAGAAGAAGCAGAAACAGAAGCAGAAGCAGAAGGAGAAGGAGAAGCAGCAGAAGAAATAGAACCAGAAATTCAGGCACGAGAAACAGAAGAAGCAGAAGCAGAAGGAGAAGCAAAAAGAGAAGCAGAAGGAGAAGTAGAAAAAGCAGCAGAAGAAGCAGAAAAACAAGCAGGAGAAGCAGAAGCAGAAAGAGAAGTAGAAGCAGAAGAAGCAGAAGCAGAAGAAGAAGCAGTGGAAGCATAAGAAGCAGAAGCAGGAGAAGCAGAACCAGAAGAAAAAGAAGAAGCATAAGAAGCAGAAGCAGAGGGAGAAACAGAAGAAGGAGAAGGAGCAGCAGAAGGTGAAGCAGAAGGAAATGCAGAAGCAGAAAGAGAAGCAGAAATAGAAGAAGAAGAAGGAGAAGTTGGAGAATCAGAAGAAGCAGGAGCAGAAAGAGAAGCAGAAGAAGGAGAAGGAGAAGCAGAAGGAGAAGGACAAGCAGGAGAAGCAGAAGAAGCAGAAGCGGGAGAAGCAGAAGAAGAAGAAGAAGCAGAAGAAGGAGAAGGAGCAGAAGGAGAAGCAGAAGCAGAAGGAGAAGCAGAAAGAGAAGCAGAAGAAGCAGAAGAAGCAGTAGCAGGTGAAGCAGAAGCAGAAGAAACAGAAGAAGCCGAAGAATCAGAAGGAGAACCTGAAGCAGAAGGAGAAGCAGAAGCAGCAGAAGCTGGAAAAGCAGAAGCAGAAGAAACCGAACTAGCAGAAGAAGCAGAAGCAGAACGAGAAGCAGAAGAAGAAGGAGAAAGAGAAGGATTAGGAGTAGGAAGAGCAGAAGCAGAATAAGAAGCAGAAAGAGAAGCAGAAGGAGAAGCAGAAGGAGAAACAGAAGAAGCAGAAGCAGGAGAAGCAGAAGCAGAAGCAGAATGAGAAGCACAAGAAGGAGAAATTGAAGGAGAAGGAGAAGGAGACGGAGAAGCAGAAGGAGAAGTAGGAGAAGCAGAAGAAGAAGAAGCAGGAGAAGCAGAAACAGAAGAAACAGAAGGAGAAGAGCAGAAGCAGAATGAGAAGCAGAAGGAGAAGCAGAGAGCAGAGCTGAAGCAGAGAAGAGAAACAGAAAAAGCAGAGAGCAGAGATGAGCAGCAGGAGAGCAGAGATGAGATGAGATGAGAAGAGAGGATTAGAGT
>NW_012311739.1:0-2312 GCF_000151885.1 Dipodomys ordii | reverse complement strand
CCCGCTCTGTCCCCCTTCTTTGTCCCGCTGTGTCCCCCGCTGTGTCTCCACTGTGTCCCCGCAGTGTCACTGCTGTTTCCTGCTGTGTCCCGCTGTGTTCCGTGGTGTCCCTCTTTGTCTCCCGCTGTGTCCCCCGCTGTGTCCCGCTGTGTCCGACTGTGTCCCGCTCTGTCCGCGCTGTGTCCCGCTGTGTCCCGCTGTGTCCCACTGCGTCCCGCTGTGTCCCGCTGTGCCCCCACTGTGTCCCGTTGTGTCCACAGCTTTGTACCATGCTGTGTAACGCTGTGTCTCCGCTGTATCGACGCTGTGTCCCGCTGGGTCCCCATGTGTCCTCGCTGTGTTCCCCGCTATGTCCAGCTGTTTCCCCCACTGTGTCCCCCACTCTGTCCTCGCTGTGTCCCCCGCTGTGTCCCTCTGTGTCCCGCTGTGTCCTCGCTGTGTCCCCCTCTGTGTTCCGCTGTGTCCCCCGCCGTGTCCCGCTGTATCCCGCTGTGTCCCGCTGTGTCCCCGCTGTGTCCCGCTGTGTCCCGCTTTGTCCCCCCACTGTGTCCCGCAGTGACCCCGCTGTGTCCCGCTGTGTCCCACTGTGTCCCGTGGTGTCCCGCTTTTTCCCCCGCTGTGTCCCCGGCTGAGTCTCGCTGTGTCCCCACTGTGTCCTCTCTGTGTCCCCCGCTGTGTCCTGCTCTGTTCCCCACTGTGTCTCCCGTTTTGTCCCTGCTGTGCCCCGCTGTGTCCCGCTGTGTCCCGCTGTGTCCCCCACTGTGTCCCGTTGTGTCAACAGCTGTGTACCCCGCTGTGTCCCGCTGTGTACCCGCTGTATCGACGCTGTGTCCCGCTGGGTCCTGCTGTGTCTCTCTCTGTGTTCCCCACTGTGTCCCGCTCTGTCTCCCGCTGTGTCCCTTGCTGTGTCCCCCGCTGTGTCCCGCTGTGTCCCCCGCTGTGTCCTTGCTGTGTCCCCGCTGGGTCCCGCTGGGTCCCACAGTGTCCCCCACTGAGTCCAGTTGTTTCACCGCTGTGTCCCGCTGGGTCCCCACTCTATCGACGCTGTGTCCCGCTGGGTCCCGCTGTGTCCTCTCTTTGTTCCCCGCTGTCTCCCGCTGTGTTCCCCGCTGTGTCTCTCGCTGTGTCCAGCTGTGTCCCCGGCTGTGTCCGGCTGTGTCCCGCTGTGTCCCCCGCTGTGTCCTTGCTGTGTCCCCGCTGTGTCCCGCTGTGTCACGCAGTGTCCCCAGCTGTGTCCGGCTGTGTCCCCTGCTGTATCCCCACTGTGTCACGCTGTGTTTCGCTGTGTCCGGCTGTGTCCTCGCTCTGTCTCCCTCAGTGTCCAGCTGTGTCCTCCCTGTGTCCCCCGCTGTGTCCTGCTAAGTCCCCTGCTGTGTCCCGCTGTGTCCCGCTGTGTCACGCTCTGTCCCATCTGTGTCCCTCTGTGTCCAGGTCTGTCCCCGTTGTGTGTCCGCTGTGCCCCGCTGTGTACCCTTCTGTGTCCAGCTGTGTCCCCTCTGTGTCCCGCTGTGTCCCTTCTCTTTCCCCCGCTGTCCACCGCTGTGTCCCCCGGCTGTGTCCCGCAGTGTCCCCGCTGTGTCCCGCTGTGTCCTACTGTGTCCCGTGGTGTCCCGCTTTTTCCCCTCTATGTCCCCTGCTGAGTCCCCTCTGTGTCCCCGCTGTGTCCAGCTGTGTCCTCGCTGTGTCCTCCGCTGTCTCCCGCTTTGTCCCACGCTGTGGCCTACTGTGTCCCTGCTGTGTCCGGCTGTGTCCCCCGCTGTGTCCCGCTGTGTCCCGCTGTGTCCCGCGCTGTGTCCTGCTGGGTCCCGCTGTGTCCCCGCTGTGTCCCTGCTGTGTCCGGCTGTGTCCCCCGCTGTGTCCCGCTGGGTCCCGCTGTGTCCTCGCTGTGTTCCCCACTGTGTCCCGCTATGTACCCCTCTGTGTCCCTCGCTGTGACCCGCTGTGTCCAGCTGTGTACTGCTGTGTCCCCCGCTGAATCCCGCTGTGTCCCCGCTGTGTCCCAATGTGTCCTTGGTGTGTCCCGCGCTGGGTCCCGCTGTGTCCCCCCTGTGTCCCCCGCTGTGTCCGGCTGTGTCCGGCTGTGTCCCCCGCTGTTTCCCCCGCAGTGTCAGCGCTGTGTCCCGCTGTGTCCTCGCTGTGTCCCCCGCTGTCTCCCGCTCTGTACCCCGCTGTGTCTCAAGCTTTGTCCCCGCTGTGTCCCACTGTGTCCCGCTGCGTCCCGCTGTGCCCCCACTGTGTCCCGTTGTGTTCACAGCTGTGTACCACGCTGTGTAACGCTGTGTCCCCGCTGTATCGACGCTGTGTACCGCTGG
>NW_012311738.1:0-2312 GCF_000151885.1 Dipodomys ordii | reverse complement strand
GAAGGAGAAGCAGAAAGAGAAGCAGAAGAAGGAGCAGGATTTTGGAAAAGCAGCAGGAGAAGCTGAAAGAGAAGGAGAAGGAGAAGCAGGAGATGCAGAAACAGGAGAAGCAGAAGCAGAAGAAACAGGAGAAGGACAAGAAGCAGAAGCAGAAGGAGATGCAGAAACAGAAGGAGAAGCAGAAGGAGAAGGAGGGAAAGCAGAAGAAGCAGAAGCAGGAGAAGCAGAAGCATAAGAATCCGAAGAAGCAGAAGGAGAACCTGAAGCAGAAGGAGAAGCAGGAGAAGCAGAAGAAGCAGAATCTGGAGAAGCAGAAGGAGAAGCAGAAGGAGAAGCAGAAGCAGAAAGAGAATCAAAAGCAGAAGGAGAAGCAGAAGAAACAGAAGAAGTAGAAGCAGTAGCAGGTGTAGCAGAAGCAGAAGGAAAAGCAGAAAAACAGGAAGGAGAAGGAGAAACAGAAGGAGAAGGAGAAGGAGAAGCAGAAATAGAAGCAGGTAAAGCAGAAGAAGAAGAAGCAGAAGGAGAATCAGAAGGAGAAGCAGAAGAAGGAGAAGGAGAAACAGTAGCAGAAGACGATGCAGAAGGAGAAGCAGGAGAAGCAGAAGAAGCAGAAGGAGAAGCAGGAGAAGCAGAAGAAGCAGAATCTGGAGAAGCAGATGGAGAAGCAGAAGCAGAAAGAGAAGCAAAAGCAGAAGGAGAAGCAGAGAAACAGAAGAAGCAGAGGCAGTAGTAGAAGAAGCAGAAGATTCAGAAGCAGAAGAGAAGCAGAAGAAAAGCAGAAGAACTAGAAGGAGAAGGAGAAGGAGAAACAGGATTAGAAGCAGAAAGAGAAGCAGAAGAAGGAGCAGTAGAAGGAAAAGCAGCAGGAGAAACAGAAAGAGCAGCAGAAGGAGAAGCAGGAAATGCAGAAACAGGAGAAGAACAAGCAGAAGAAACAGGAGAAGGACAAGAAGCAGAAGCAGAAGGAGAAGCAGAAAGAGAAGGAGGGGAAGCAGAAGAAGCAGAAGCAGGAGAAGCAGAAGCATAAGAATCCGAAGAAGCAGAAGCAGAACCTGAAGCAGAAGGAGAAGCAGGAGAAGCAGAAGAATCAGAATCTGGAGAAGCAGAACGAGAAGCAGAAGGAGAAGCAGAAGCAGAAAGAGAATCAAAAGCAGAAGGAGAAGCAGAAGAAACAGAAGAAGTAGAAGCAGTAGCAGTTGTAGCAGAAGCAGAAGGAAAAGCAGAAGAACAAGAAGGAGAAGGAGAAACAGAAGGAGAAGCAGAAGGAGAAGCAGAAAGAGAAGCAGGTAAAGCAGAAGAAGAAGAAGCAGAAGGAGAAGCAGAAGAAGGAGAAGGAGAAGCAGAAGGAGAAGCAGAAGCAGAAGAAGATGCAGAAGGAGAAGCAGAAGAAGCAGAAGCAGAAGGAGAAGCAGGAAAAGCAGAAGAAGCAGAAGCAAAAGGAGAAGCAAAAGAAGGAGAAGGAGAAACAGAGGCAGAAGAAGAAGCATAAGGACAAGCACAAGCAGAAGGAGATGCAGAAGGAGAAGCAGGAGGAGCAGAAGAAGCAGAAGATGAAGGAGAAGCAGAAGTAGGAGAAGGAGAAGGAGGAGAAGCAGAAGCAGAAGGAGAAGCAGAAGCGGAATGAGAAGGAGAAAGAGAAGCAGGAGAAGCACAAGAAGCAGAAGCAGGAGAAGCCGAAAGAGAAGAAGCAGAAGAAGCATAATCAGAAGCAGAATTAGAAGCAGAAGCAGAAGGAGAAGCAGCCGAAGAAGTAGAACCAGAAATTGAGGCAGGAGAAACAGAAGAAGCAGAAGCAGAAGTAGAAGGAGAAGCAAAAAGAGAAGCAGTAGGAGAAGTAGAAGAAGCAGCAGAAGGAGAAGCAGCAGAAGAAGCAGAAAAACAAGCAGGAGAAGCAGAAGCAGAAAGAGAAGTAGAAGCAGAAGAAACAGAAGCAGAAGAAGAAGCAGTAGAAGCACAAGAAGCAGAAGCAGGAGAAGCAGAAGCAGAAGATAAAGAAGAAGCATAAGAAGCAGAAGCAGAGGGAGAAACAAAAGAAGGAGAAAGAGCAGAAGAAGGTGAAGCAGAAGGAGATGCAGAAGCAGAAAGAGAAGCAGAAACAGAAGGAGAAGAAGAAGGAGAAGTTGGAGAATCAGAAGAAGCAGAAGCAGAAAGAGAAGGAGAAGCAGAAGGAGAAGGACAAGCAGGAGAAGCAGAAGAAGCAGAAGCGGTAGGAGCAGAAGAAGAAGAAGAAGAAGAAGAAGAAGAAGAAGAAGAAGAAGAAGAAGAAGAAGAAGAAGAAGAAGAAGAAGAAGAAGAAGAAGAAGAAACAGTGA
>NW_012311737.1:0-2312 GCF_000151885.1 Dipodomys ordii | reverse complement strand
GGAACAGCAGGAAAAGCGGGGGACACAGCAGGACACAGCGGTCCACAGCGGGGGACACAGCGGGGGACAGCGGAGACAGAGAGTGGCCACAGCGAGACACAGCGGTGACACAGCTGGATTCAGCGGGGTACACAGCAGGACACAGCGGGCACACAGCGGGGACACAGCGGGACACAGCGGGACACAGCGGGGACACAGCGGGACAAAGCGGGAGACACAGCGGGACACAGCAGGCACACAGCGGGGACACAGTGGGACACAGCGGGACACAGCAGGGGACACAGCGAGGACACAGCGGGGGCCACAGTGGGGGACACAGCGGGAGACAGCGGGGAACACAGCGAGGACACAGCGGGACACAGCGGGACACAGCGTCGATACAGCGGGGACACAGCGTGACACTGTGTGGTACACAGCTGTGGACTCAACGGGACTCAGTGGGGGCACAGCCGGACACAGCGGGACACAGTGGGACACAGCGGGGAAAAAGCGTGAGACACAGCAGGGGCCAGAGAGGGTGACAACAGGGGACATAGCGAGGAAACAGCGGGACACAGCGGTGACACAGCGGGGACTCAGGGGGTGACACAGCGGGACACAGCGGGGGACACAGCGGGACACAGGGCGGGACAAGGCAGGACACAGTGTGGGACAGAGCGTGGGACACAGCGAGACACAGCGGAGACAAAAACTGGGCACAGTGGGGTACACAGAGGGACACAGCAGGGACGCAGCAGGGAAACAGCGTGACACAGCAGGACATAGCGGGCCACAGCGGGGGACACAGCGAGGATACAGCGGCACACAGTGGGGGACACAGCAAGGATAGAGCGGGAAACAGCGGGGACACAGCAGGACATAGCAGGGGACAGAGCGGGACACAGCGGGACACAGCGGGGGACACAGGATGGACACAGCGGTACACAGCGGGGGATAGATCGAGGACATATTGGGACACAGCGGGGACACAGCGGGACTCAGCGGGGGACACAGCAGTACACAGCGGGACACAGCGGGACACAGCAGGGACACAGCGGGGGACACAGCGGGACACAGCGGGGGACACAGAGGGGGACACAGCGGGGAAAAGGAGAGGCCACAGCAGAACACAGCGTGGGACACAGCGAGGACACAGCGAGGACACAGCGGGACACAGCGGGACACAGCATCGATACAGCGGGGACACAGCGGGACACAGCGAGGTACACAGCTGGGGACACAACGGGACACAGTGGGGGCACAACCGGACACAGCGGGACACAGCGGTACAAAGCGGGGACACTGCGGAAACATAGTGGGACACAGCGGGGTACACAGCGAAACACAGTGGGACACAGCGGGACACAGTGGGACACAGCTTGGGACACAGCGGGGACAAAGCGGCAGACAGCGGGGGACACAGCGAGGACACAGCGGGACACAGCGGCGACACAGAGGGGACTCAGCGGGACAAAGCGGGGGACACAGCGGGACACAGCGGGACACAGCGGGGGACACAGTTGGGGACAGCGGAGACAGAGAGGGGCCAAAGCGAGACATAGCGGTGATACAGCTGGACACAACGGAGTACACAGCGGGACACAGCGGGCACACAGTGGGGACACAGCGGGCCAGAGCGGGACACAGCAGGGAACACAGGAAGGAAACAGCGGGACCCAGTGGGACACAGCGTCGATACAGCGGGACACAGCGGGGTACACAGCTGGGGACACAAAGGGACACAGCGGGGGATACAGTGAGGACAGAGTGTGACCCAGCAGGACACAGCGGGAACACAGTGGGGACTCAGCGGGGGACACAGCGGGGGACACAGCAGGACACAGCGCGGGACAAGGCGTGACACAGTGTGGGACAGAGCGTGGGACACAGCGAGACACAGCGGAGACAAAACTGGACACAGCGGGGTACAAAGAGGGACACTGCAGGGACACAGTGGGGAAACAGCGTGACACAAAAGGACACAGCGGGACACAGCGGGGGACACAGCAAGGACACAGCGGCACACAGTGGGGGACACAGCAAAGACAGAGCGGGACACAGTGGTGGACACAGCGGGACATAGCGGGGGCCACAGCGGGGGCCACAGCAGGACACAGCGGGACACAGCGGGGGACACAGGAAGGACACAGCGGTACACAGCGGGGGACAGAGTGAGGACACATTGGGACACAGCGGGGATACAGCGGGACTCAGCAGGGGACACAGCATTACACAGCGGGACACAGCGGGACACACCGGGGAGACAGTAGGGACACAGTGGGGGACAAAGCGGGACACAGCGGGTCAGAGCGGGGGACACAGCGTGATACAGT
>NW_012311736.1:0-2312 GCF_000151885.1 Dipodomys ordii | reverse complement strand
AAGCGTGGGACACATAGGGACACAGCGGGGGACACAGTGGGGTGTACACAGCGGGACACAGAGGGGAGCACAGCGAGGACACAGCGGGACCCAGCGGTACACAGCGTCGATACAGCGGGGACACAGCGTTACACAGCGTGGTACACAGCTGTGAACACAACGGGACACAGTGGGGGCACAGTGGGACACAACGGGACACAGTGGGACACAGCGGGGACAAAGCTTGAGACACAGAGGGGTACAGAGCGGGAGACAGCGGGGGACACAGCGAGGACACAGCGGGACACAGCGCTGACACTGCGGGGGACACAGCGGGGTACACAGCGGGGGACACAGCCGGACACAGCGGGACACAGCGGGGGACACAGGGAGGACACAGCGGAACACAGCATGGGACAAAGCGAGGACACAGCGGGAAACAGCGAGACACAGCGGGACCCAGCGGGGACCCAGCAGTGGACACAGCGGGACACAGCGGGGGACAAAGCGGGACACCACGGAACACAGCAGGACACAGCGTGAAACAGCGGTGAACCTGCGGGGACACAGCGGGACACAGCGGGGGAAACAGCGGGACACAACGGGACACAGCGGGGGACACAGCTGGACACAGCATGGACACAGCAGGTACCCAGCGGAACCCAGCATGACACAGCGGGGGACACAGCGGGACACAGCGGGACACAACGGGGGACACAGCAGGGACACAGTGGGACACAGCAGGACACAGCGGGGGACAAAGCGAGAGACAGCGGAGGACACAGCGAGGACACAGCTGGACACAGCGGGGACACAGAGGGGACTCAGCAGGGGACATAGAGGGGAAATAGCGGGACACCACGGGACACAGTAGGACACAGCGGGACACAGCGGGGACACTGCGGGACACAGCCGGGGGACACAGTGGTGGACAGCGGGGGAAAGAGAAGGGACACAGCGGGACACAGAGGGGACACAGCTGGACACAGAATGGTACACAGCGGGGCACAGCGGACTCACAACAGGGACAGAGCTGGACACAGAGGGACACAGAGGGGACAGAGCGTGACACAGCGGGACACAGCGGGACACAGGAGGGGACTCAGCCGGACACAGCGGGGGACACAGGGAAGACACAGCTGGACACTGAGGGGACAGAGCGTGACACAGCGTGAAACAGCGGGACACAGCAGGGGACTCAGCGGGACACAGCGGGGGACACAGAGGGACACAGCGGGGTACACAGCAGGCACAAAGCGGGACACAGCGGGGGACACAGCGAGGACAAAGCGGGACACAGCGGTGACACAGCGGGACACAGCTGGGGACACTGCGGGACACAGCGGGACACAGCGGGGACACAGCAAGGACACAGCGGGGGACACAGCGGGACACAGCCGGACACAGCCGGGGACACAGCGGGACACAGCGAGAGACACAGTGGGGGACACAGCGGGACACAGCGGGGAAAAAAGAGAGGACACAGCGGGACCCAGCGGGACACAGAGTCGATAGAGTGGGGACACAGCGGGACACAGCGGTGAAACAACCGGACTCAGCGGGGGACACTGTGGGACCCAGCGGGACCCAGCAGGGACACAGCAAGGACACAGCGGGGGACACAGCCGGACACAGCGGGACACAGCGGGGGACACAGCAAGGGACACAGCGGGAGACACAGCGGGACACAGTGGGGAACACAGAGAGAGACACAGCAGGACCCAGCCGGACACAGCGTCGATACAGCGGGTACACAGCGGGACACAGCGGGGTACACAGCTGTTGACACAACGGGACACAGTGGGGGACACAGCGGGACACAGCGGGACACAGCGGGGCACAGCAGGGACAAAACGGGAGACACAGTGGGGAACAGAGAAGGACACAGCAGGGACACAGAGAGGACACAGTGGGGACACAGCGAGACTCAGCCGGGGACACAGCGGGGGAAAAAGCGGGACACCACGGGACACAGTGGGACACAGCGGGACACAGCGGGGTCACTGCGGGACACAGTGGGGGACAAAGCGGGACACAGCGGGACACAGCGGGGACGCAGCGGGACACAGCGGGACACGGGGGGGACACAGCGGGACTCAGAGCGGGACATAGCGAGGACACAGCGGGTCAAAGCAGGACACAGCGGGGGACACAGCGAGGACACAGTGGGGGACACAGTGGGGGAAACAGCTGGACACAGTGGGGAACACAGCGAGGACACAGAGGCACCCAGCGGGACACAGCGTAGATACAGTGGAGACACAGCGTTACACAGCATGGTTACAAAGCTGTGGACACACGGGACACAGTGGGGGCACAGCGGGACACAGCAG
>NW_012311735.1:0-2312 GCF_000151885.1 Dipodomys ordii | reverse complement strand
GAGAAGCAGAAGGAGAAGCAGAAGCAGAATGAGAAGCAGAAAGAGAAACAGTAGAAGCAGAAGAAGCAGGAAAAACAGAAGCAGAAGAAAGAGAAGAAGAAGAAGAAGACGAAAAAGAAGAAGAAGAGGAAGAAGAAAAGAAGCAGCAGCATAAGGAGAAGCATAAGGAGAAGCATAAGAAGAAGCGGTAGAAGCAGAAGCAGAAGAAAAAGAATAAGCAAAAGAAGCAGAAGCAGTGGGAGAAGCAGAAGTAGGAGGAGAAGGAGCAGCAGAAGGAGAAGCAGAAGCAGAAAGAGAAGCAGAAACAGAAGGAGAACAAGAAGGAGAAGCAGGAGAATCAGAAGAAGCAGAAGTAGAAGCAGAAAGAGGAGAAGAAGGAGAAGCAGAAGTAGAATCAGAAGAAACAGAAGAAGAAGAAGAAGAAGAAACAGAAGCAAAAGAAACAGAAGAAGGAGAAGAGCAAGTAGAAGCAGAAGCGAAGGAGAAGCAGAAAGAGTAGCAGGAGAAGCAGAAGAAGCAGGAGAAGCAGAAGCAGAAGAAACAGGAGAAGCCGAAGAAGCAGAAGCAGAATCAGAAGCAGTAGGAGAAGTAGAAGCAGAAGGAGAAGCAGAAGAAGGAGAAGGAGAAGGAGAAGCAGAAAGAGAATCAGAACGAGAAGCAGGAAAAGCAGAAGCAGGAGAAGCAGAAGCAGAAGAAACAGAAGAAGGAGAAGAAGCAGAAACAGAAGTAGAAGCAGAAACAGAAGGAGAAGCAGAAAGAGAAGGATGGGAAGCAGAAGAAGCGGAAGCAGGAGAAGCAGAAGCATAAGAATCCGAAGAAGCAGAAGCAGAACCTGAAGCAGGAGAAGCAGATGAAGCAGAATCTGGAGAAGCAGAATGAGAAGCAGAATCAGAAAGAGAAGCAGAGGCGGAGGAGAAGCAGAAAGAGAAGCAGGAGAAGCAGAAGAAGCAGGAGAAGCAGAAGCAGAAGAAAAAGGAGAAGCCAAAGAAGCAGAAGCAGAATCTGAAGCAGAAAGAGAAACAGAAGAAGCACAATCGGAAGCAGAAGCAGAAGAAACAGAATGGTAAAATAAGCAGAAGCAGAAGCACCAGGAAAAGCAGAAGACAAGAAGGATAAGGCGAAAGAGAAGGATTAGGAGTAGGAGAAGCAAAAGGATAAGCTGAAGCAGAAAGAGACGCAGAAGGAAAAGCAGCACGAGAAGTAGGAGAAGCAGGAGAAGCAGAAGCAAGAGAAGCAGAAGAAACAGAAGACGCAGAAGCAGAATGAGCAGCAGAAGGAGAAATTGAAGCAGAAGCAGAAGGAAAAGCAGAAGCAGAAGGAGGAGCAGAAGAAGGAGAAGGAGAAGCAGAAAGAGAAGCAGAAAGAGAAGCAGAACGAGAAGCAGGAGAAGCAGAATTTGGAGAAGCAGAAGCAGAAGAAACAGAAGGAGAAGAAGCAGAAGCAGAAGGAGAAGCAGAAACAGAAGGAAAAGCAGAAAGAGAAGCAGGAGAAGCAGAAGAAGCAGCAGCAGGAGAAGCAGAAGCAGAAGAAGCCGAAGAAGCAGAAGCAGAATCTGAAGTAGAAGGAGAAGCAGGAGAAGCAGAAGAAGCAGAATCTGGAGAAGCAGAAGGAGAAGCAGAAGCAGAAAGAGAAGCAAAAGCAGAAGGAGAAGCAGAAGGATAAGCAGAAGAAACAGAAGAAGCAGAGGCAGTAGCAGAAGAAGCAGAAGATGCAGAAGCAGAAGGAGAAGCAGAAGGAAAAGCAGTAGAACGAGAAGGAGAAGGAGAAACAGAAGGAGAAGCAGAAAGAGAAGCAGAAGAAGGAGCAGGAGAAAGAAAACAGCAGGAGAAGCAGAAAGAGAAGCAGAAGGAGAAGCAGGAGATGCAGAAACAGGAGAAGCAGAAGCCGAAGAAACAGGAGAAGGACAAGAAGCACAAGCAGAAGGAGAAGCAGAAACAGAAGGAGAAGCAGAAATAGAAGGAGGGGAAGCAGAAGAAGCAGAAGCAGGAGAAGCAGAAGCATAAGAATCCGAAGAAGCAGAAGCAGAACCTGAAGAAGAAGGAGAAGCAGGAGAAGCAGAAGAAGCAGAAGCAGAAGGAGAAGTAGAAGTAGGAGAAGGAGAAGGAAGAGCCGCAGAAGCAATAGGATTAGCAGAAGGAGAAGCAGAAGCAGAATGATAAGCAGAAAGAGAAGCAGAAGAAGCATGAAAAGAAGAAGCAGATGAAGAGAAGAGATGAGAGAGAGATGAGATGAGATGATGAGATGAGAGATGAGAGAGAGAGATGATGAGATGATGAGATGATGAGATGGAGATGAGATGAGAAGGAAAGCTT
>NW_012311734.1:0-2312 GCF_000151885.1 Dipodomys ordii | reverse complement strand
CTGTGTCCCCCTGTGTCCTCGCTGTGTCCCCGCTATGTCTCGCTGTGTCCCGCTTTGTCCCCCACTATGTCCCGCTGTGTCCTGCTGTGTCCCCTCTGTGTCCACCGCTGTGTCCCCGCTGTGTCCCCGCTATGTCCCGCTTTGTCCCCCGCTGTGTCCTGCTATGTCCCCATTGTCCCCCGATGTGTCCCCTCTGTAACCAGCTGTGTCCCCCGCTGTGTCCCGCTGTGTCCCGCTGTGTCCCCGCTGTGTCCCCCCTGTGTCCTGTTGTGTCCCTGCTGTGTCCCGCTGTGTCCCGCTGTGTCAACCGCTGTGTTCTCGCTGTGTCCAGCTATGTCCCCGCTGTGTCCCCGCTGTCCCCCGCTGTGTCCCGCTATATCCCAATGTGTTCCCCGCTGTGTCCCCCGCAGTGGCCCTGTTGTGTCCCGCTGTGACTCCGTTGTGTCCCTTTGTGTCCCGCTGTGTCACTGCTGTGTCCCCGCTGTGTCCCGCTGAGTCCCTGATGTGTCCCTCTATGTCCAGCAGTTTACCCCGCTGTGTCCCCCACTGTGTCTCCGCTGTGTGCCCGCTGTGTCCCCCGCGGTGTCCCGCTGTGTCCCCGCTGTGTCCCCTGCTATATCCCCGCTGGGTCCCACTTTGTCCCCCGCTGTGTCCCTGCTATGTCCCGCTGGATCCCGCGCTGTGACCCCGCTGTGTCCCGCTGTGTCCACCTCTATGTCCCGCTGTGTATCGCTGTGTCCGCCGCTTTGTCCCCGCTGTGTCCCCCGCTGTGTCCCGCTGTGTCCCACGCTGTGATCCGCTGTGTCCTGCTGTGTCCCCTGCTGTTTCCCCCGCTGTGTCCCCCCTGTGTACCCCGCTATGTCCCGCAGTCTCCCACGCTGTTTCCCCCGCTGTTTCCCCGCTGTGTCCCGCTGTGTCCCCCTCTGTGTCCCCGCTGTGTCCCCGTTGCCCCAGGTGTGTCCCCGCTGTCCACCACTGTGTCCCCCGCTTTGTCCCCTGTTGTTCTCCCGCTGTGTCCCGCTGTGTCACGGCTGTGTCCCGCTGTGTCCCCCGCTGTGAGCCCGCTGTGTCCCGCTTTGTCCCCGCTGTGTCCTGCTGTGTCTCTGTTCCGTCCCCGCTGTCCCCCGCTGTGTCCTGCTGTGTCACTGCTCTGTCCCCGCTGTCCCCCGCTGTCCCCCACTGTGTCCCGCTGTGTCCACCTCTGTGACCCTCTGTGTATAGCGCTGTGTCCCCGCTGTGTCCCGCTGTGTACACCGCTGTGTCCCGTTGTGTCCCATTGTATCCTCGCTGTGTCCCGCTGTGTCCCGCTGTGTCCTCGCTTTGCTCCCCGCTGTGTACCCATTGTCCCCCGCTGTGTCCCGCTGTGTCCCGCTGTGTTTCCCGCTGTTTCCCGCTGTTTCCTCCACTATGTCCCGCGCTGTTTCCCGCTGTGTCCCCCGCTGTGTCCCGCTGTGTCCTGCTGTGTCCCGCTGTGTCCCGCTGTGTCCCGCTGCGTCCCTCTGTGTCCTCGCTGTGTCCCACTATGTCCCCCGCTGTGTCCCGCTGTGTCCTGCTGTGTCCTGCTGTGTCCCACTGTGTCCCGCTGTGTCCTCGCTGGGTCCCCAACTGTGTCCCGCTGTGTCCTCACTGTGTCCCCCGTGTGTCCCGCTGTGTACCCCGCTGTGTCCCTCTGTGTCCCGCTCTGTCCCCACTGTGTCCCGATGTGTCCCGCTGTGTCCCCGCTGTGTGCCCGCTGCGTCCTGCTGTGTACCCCACTGTGTCCAGCGATGTCACCGCTGTGTCCCGCTCTGTCCTTTCTCTGTCCCCCGCTGTCACCTGCTCTGTCCCCCGCTGTGTCCCGCTGTGTCCCACTATGTCCCCTCCTTTTCCCGCTGTTTCCCCACAGTGTCCCCGCTGTGTCCTGTTGTGTCACATTGTGTCCCGTGGTGTTCCACTTTGTCCCCTCCTGTGTCCCCCGCTGAGGGCCGCTTTGTCCCCGTTGTGTCCCGCTGTGTCCCCCGCTCTGTCCCCTGCTGTGTTCCGCTGTGTTCACCTCTGTGTCCCGCTGTGTCCTGCTGTGTCCCCCGCTGTGTCCTGCTGTATTCCCCTGTATTCCGTGGTGTCCCGTTTGTCACCCGCTGTGTCCCCTGCTGAGTCCCCGCTTTGTCCCCGCTGTGACCCCCTGTGTCCCGCTGTGTCCCGCTGTGTCCCGCTATGGCCCCCACTGTGTCCCGTTGTGTCCCCAGCTATGTACACCGCTGTTCCGGCGCTTTTTTGTGGTTCGCAGCGGGGGGATAACCCAGGGTTGTGTACTGCTGTCTCCCACGCTGAGT
>NW_012311733.1:0-1279 GCF_000151885.1 Dipodomys ordii | reverse complement strand
TCAAGAAGCAGAACCTGAAGCAGAAGGAGAAGCAGGAGAAGCAGAAGAAGCAGAATCTGGAGAAGCAGAATGACAAGCTGAAAGAGAAGCAGAAGCAGAAAGAGAATCAAATACAGAAGGAGAAGCAGAAGAAACAGAAGAAGTAGAAGCAGTAGCAGTTGTAGCAGAAACAGAAGGAGAAGCCAAAGGAAAAGCAGAAGAACAAGAAGGAGAAGGAGAAACAGAAGGAGAAGCAGAATGAGAAGCAGGTAAAGCAGAAGAAGAGGAAGCAGAAGGAGAATCAGAAGGATACGCAGAAGAAGGAGAAGGAGAAGCAGAAGCAGAAGAAGATGCAGAAGGAGAAGCAGGAGAAGCAGAAGAAGCAGAAGCAGAAGGAGAAGTAGGAAAAGCAGAAGAAGCAGAAGCAAAAGGAGAAACAAAAGAAGGAGAAGGAGAAGCAGAAGCAGAAGAAGAAGCATAAGGACAAGCACAAGCAGAAGGAGATGCAGAAGGAGAAGCAGGAGAAGCAGAAGAAGCTGAAGGAGAAGCAGAAGTAGGAGAAGGAGAAGGAGGAGAAGCAGAAGCAGAAGGAGAAGCCGAAGCGGAATGAGAAGGAGAAAGAGAAGCAGGAGAAGCACAAGAAGCAGAAGCAGGAGAAGCCGAAAGAGAAGAAGCAGAAGAAGAAGAAGCAGAAAC
Organism: Dipodomys ordii; assembly: GCF_000151885.1. Lineage (NCBI taxonomy): Eukaryota > Metazoa > Chordata > Mammalia > Rodentia > Heteromyidae > Dipodomys > Dipodomys ordii. The sequence goes on along the minus strand of NW_012311733.1, from coordinate 604 downwards.
AGAAGTAGAAGCAGAAGCAGAAGGAGAAGCAGCAGAAGAAGTAGAACCAGAAATTCAGGCAGGAGAAACAGAAGAAGCAGAAGCAGAAAGAGAAGCAAAAAGAGAAGCAGAAGGAGTAGAAGAAGCAGCAGAAGGAGAAGCAGCAGAAGAAGCAGAAAAACAAGCAGGAGAAGCAGAAGCAGAAAGAGAAGTAGAAGCAGAAGAAGCAGAAGAAGAAGAAGCAGAAGAAGAAGCAGTAGAAGCATAAGAAGCAGAAGCAGGAGAAGCAGAAGCAGAAGAACAAGAAGAAGCATAAGAAGCAGAAGCAGAAGCAGAGGGAGAAACAGAAGAAGGAGAAGGAGCAGCAGAATGTGAAGCAGAAGGAGATGGAGGAGCAGAAAGAGAAGTAGAAACAGAAGGAGAAGAAGAAGGATTAGTTGGAGAATCAGAAGAAGCAGAAGCAGAAAGAGAAGCAGATGAAGGAGAAGGAGAAGCAGAAGCAGAGGAAAGGAAGGAGAAGCAGAAGAAGCAGAAGCGGGAGAAGCAGAGAGAAGAAGAAAGAGAAGATGAGAAGGAGCAGAATGAGAAGCAGAAGCAGAAGGAGAAGCAGAAAGAGAAGAGAAGA
>NW_012311732.1:0-1033 GCF_000151885.1 Dipodomys ordii | reverse complement strand
AAGATGAAGAAGAAGTGGAAGAAGAAGAAGAAGAAGAAGAAGAAGAAGAAGAAGAAGAAGAAGAAGAAGAAGAAGAAGAAGAAGAAGAAGAAGAAGAAGAAGAAGAAGAAGAAGAAGAAGCAGAAGAAGAAGCAGCAGGAGAAGCAGAAGAAGAAGAAGGAGAAAGAGAAGGATTAGGCGTAGGAGAAACAGAAGGATAAGCAGAAGCAGAAAGAGAAGGAGAAGGAGAAGCAGAAGGAGCAGAAGCAGGAGAAGCAGAAGCATAATGAAAGGCAGAAGAAGGAGAAATTGAAACAGAAGAAGATGCAGAAGGAGAAGCAGAAGCAGAAGCAGTAGTAGAAGCAGAAGAAGGAGAAGCAGAAGGAGAAGCATAAAGAGAAACAGAAGGAGAAGCAAGAGAAGCAGAAGCAGGAGAAGCAGAATCAGAAGAAATAGAAGAAGGAGAAGAAGCAGAAGCAGAAAGAGAAGCAGAAACAGAAGGAGAAGCAGAAATAGAAGCAGAAGAAGCCGAAGAAGCAAAAGGAGAACCTGAAGCAGAAGGTGAAGCTGGAGAAGCAGCAGAAGAAGAATCTGGAGAAGAAGAAGGAGAACCAGAAGGAGAAGCAGAAGGAGAAGCAGAAGGAGAAGCAGAAGCAGAAAGAGAAGCAGAAGGAATAGCAGAAGAATGAGAAGGAGAAACAGAAGGAGAAGCAGAAGGAGAAGCAGAAGGAGAAGCAGAAGAAGCAGAAGGAGAAGCAGAAGAAGAAACAGAAGCAGAAGAAGCAGCAGATGGAGAAGCAGAAGCAGAAGGAGATGCAGAAGTAGAAGCAAGAGAAGCAGAAGCAGTAGAAAAAAAATAAGCATAAGAAGAAGAATCAGAGGGAGTAGGAGAAGTCGGAGAAGGAGCAGCAAAAGGAGAAGCAAAAGGAGAAGCAGAAGGAGAAGAAGATGCAGAAAGAGAAGCAGGAGAAGCAGAAGAAGCAAAAGCAGAAGGAGAAGACAGAAGTAGGAGAAGGAGAAGGAGAAGGAAGGGCAGCAGAAGCAATAGGAGTGA
>NW_012311731.1:0-2312 GCF_000151885.1 Dipodomys ordii | reverse complement strand
AGTAGCAGTTGTAGCAGAAGCAGAAGGAAAAGCAGAAGAACAACGATATGGAGAAGGAGAAACAGAAGGAGAAGCAGAAAGAGAAGCAGGTAAAGCAGAATAAGAAGAAGCAGAAGGAGAAGCAGAAGAAGGAGAAGGAGAAGCAGAAGGAGAAGCAGAAGCAGAAGAAGATGCAGAAGGAGAAGCAGAAGAAGCAGAAGCAAAAGGAGAAGCAAAAGAAGGAGAAGGAGAAGCAGAGGCAGAAGAAGAAGCATAAGGAGAAGCACAAGCAGAAGGAGATGCAGAAGGAGAAGCAGGAGAAGCAGAAGAAGCAGAAGCTGAAGGAGAAGCAGAAGTAGGAGAAGGAGAAGGAGGAGAAGCAGAAGCAGAAGGAGAAGCAGAAGCAGAATGAGAAGCAGAAAGAGAAGCAGGAGGAGGACAAGAAGCAGAAGCAGGAGAAGCCGAAAGAGAAGAAGCAGAAACAGAAGCAGAAGGAGAAGCAGAAGGAGAAGCAGCAGAAGAAGTAGAACCAGAAATTCAGGCACGAGAAACAGAAGAAGCAGAAGCAGAAGGAGAAGCAAAAAGAGAAGCAGAAGGGGAAGTAGAAAAAACAGCAGAAGAAGCAGAAAAACAAGCAGTTGAAGCAGAGAAGTAGAAGCAGAAGAAGCAGAAGAAGCAGAAGAAGCAGAAGAAGCAGAAGAAGAAGAAGAAGAAGAAGAAGAAGAAGAAGAAGAAGAAGAAGAAGAAGAAGAAGAAGAAGAAGAAGAAGAAGAAGAAGAAGAAGAAGAAGAAGAAGAAGCAGTAGAAGCATAAGAAGCAGAAGCAGGAGAAGCAGAACCAGAAGAAAAAGAAGAAGCATAAGAAGCAGAAGCAGGAGAAGCAGAACCAGAAGAAAAAGAAGAAGCATAAGAAGCAGAAGCAGAGGGAGAAACAGAAGAAGGAGAAGGAGCAGCAGAAGGTGAAGCAGAAGGAGATGCAGAAGCAGAAAGAGAAGCAGAAATAGAAGGAGAAGAAGGAGAAGTTGGAGAATCAGAAGAAGCAGAAGCAGAAGGACAAGCAGGAGAAGCAGAAGAAGCAGAAGCGGGAGAAGCAGAAGAAGAAGAAGAAGAAGGAGAAGGAGCAGAAGGAGAAGCAGAAGCAGAAGGAGAAGCAGAAAGAGAACCAGAAGAAGCAGAAGAAGCAGTAGCAGGAGAAGCAGAAGCAGAAGAAACAGAAGAAGCCGAAGAATCAGAAGGAGAACCTGAAGCAGAAGGAGAAGCAGAAGCAGCAGAAGCTGGAAAAGCAGAAGCAGAAGAAACCGAAAAAGCAGAAGAAGCAGAAGCAGAACGAGAAGCAGAAGAAGAAGGAGAAAGAGAAGGATTAGGAGTAGGAGGAGCAGAAGCAGAATAAGAAGCAGAAAGAGAAGCAGAAGGAGAAGCAGAAGGAGAAACAGAAGCAGAAGCAGGAGAAGCAGAAGCAGAAGCAGAAAGAGAAGCACAAGAAGGAGGAATTGAAGGAGAAGGAGAAGGAGACGGAGAAGCAGAAGGAGAAGTAGGAGAAGCAGAAGAAGAAGAAGCAGGAGAAGCAGAAACAGAAGAAACAGAAAAAGTAGAAGAAGCAGAAGAAGAAGCAGCAGGAGAAGCAGAAGAAGAAGAAGGAGAAGGAGAAAGAGAAGGATTAGGAGTAGGAGAAAAAGAAGGATAAGCAGAAGCAGAAAGACAAGGAGAAGGAGAACCAGGAGAAGCAGAAGAAGCAGAAGCAGGAGAAGCAGAAGCAGAATGAAAAGCAGAAGAAGGAGAAATTGAAACAGAAGAAGATGCAGAAGGAGAAGCAGAAGCATAAGTAGAAGCAAAAGAACGAGAAGCAGAAGGAGAAGCAGAAGGAGAAACAGAAGGAGAAGCAGGAGAAGCAGAAGCAGGAGAAGCAGAATCAAAAGAAATAGAAGAAGGATAAGAAGCAGAAGCAGAAAGAGAAACAGAAACCGAAGGAGAAGCAGAAATAGAAGCAGAAGAAGCTGAAGAAGCAGAAGCAGAACCTGAAGCAGAAGGAGAAGCAGGAGAACCAGAAGAAGCAGAATCTGGAGAAGAAGGAGAACCAGAAGGAGAAGCAGAAGCAGAAAGAGAAGCAGAAGAAACAGAAGAAGCAGAAGCAGAAGCAGTAGCAGAAGAAGCTGAAGATGCAGAAGCAGATAGAGAAGCAGAAGGAATAGCAGAATAACGACAAGGAGAAACAGAAGGAGAAGAAGAATGAGAAGCAGTAGGAGAAGCAGGAAAAACAGAAGAAGCAGAAACAGACGGAGAAGCAGAAGAAGGAGAAGCAGAAGCAGAAGAAGAAGCAGAAGGAAAAGCACAAGC
>NW_012311730.1:0-2312 GCF_000151885.1 Dipodomys ordii | reverse complement strand
GAAACAGAAGGAGAAGCAGAAGGAAAAGCAGAAGAACTTAGAAGGAGAAGGAGAAACAGGAGAAGCAGAAAGAGAAGTAGAAGAAGGAGCAGGAGAAGGAAAAGCAGCAGGAGAAGCAGAAAGAGCAGCAGAAGGAGAAGCAGGAGATGCAGAAACAGGAGAAGCAGAAGCAGAAGAAAAAGGAGAAGGACAAGAGGCAGAATCAGAAGGAGAAGCAGAAACAGAAAGAGAAGCAGAAAGAGAAGGAGGGGAAGCAGAAGAAGCAGAAGCAGGAGAGGGAGAAGCATAAGAATCCGAAGAAGCAGAAGCAGAACCTGAAGCAGAAGGAGAAGCAGGAGAAGCAGAAGGAGCAGAATATGGAGAAGCAGAATGAGAAGCAGAAGGAGAAGCAGAAGCAGAAAGAGAATCAACAGCAGAAGGAGAAGCAGAAGAAACAGAAGAAGTAGAAGCAGTAGCAGTTGTAGCAGAAGCAGAAGGAGAAGCAGAATAAAAAGCAGAACAAGAAGGAGAAGGAGAAACAGATGGAGAAGCAGAAGGAGAAGCAGAAAAAGAAGCAGGTAAAGCAGAAGAAGAAGAAGCAGAAGGAGAAGCAGAAGAAGGAGAAGGAGAAGCAGAAGCAGAAGATGATGCAGAAGGAGAAGCAGAAGAAGCAGAAGCAGAAGGAGAAGCAGGAAAAGCAGAAGAAGCAGAAGCAAAAGGAGAAGCAAAGAAGGAGGAGGAGAAGCAGAGGCAGAAGAAGAAGCATAAGGACAAGCACAAGCAGAAGGAGATGCAGAAGGAGAAGCAGGAGAAGCAGAAGAAGCAGAAGCTGAAGGAGAAGCAGAAGTAGGAGAAGGAGAAGGAGGAGAAGCAGAAGCAGAAGGAGAGGCAGGAGAAGCAGAAGAAGCAGAAGCAGGAGGAGCAGAAGAAGAAGAAGAAACAGAAGAAGGAGAAGGAGCAGAAGGAGAAGCAGAAGCAGAAGGAGAAGCAGAAAGAGAAGCAGAAGAAGCAGAAGAAGCAGTAGCAGGAGAAGCAGAAGCAGAAGAAACAGAAGAAGCCGAAGAATCAGAAGGAGAACCTGAAGCAGAAGGAGAAGCAGAAGCAGCAGAAGCTGGAAAAGCAGAAGCAGAATAAACCGAACAACAGAAGAAGCAGAAGCAGAACGAGAAGCAGAAGAAGAGGGATAAAGAGAAGGATTAGGAGTAGGAGGAGCAGAAGCAGAATAAGAAGCAGAAAGAGAAGCAGAAGGAGAAGCAGAAGGAGAAACAGAAGAAGCAGAAGCAGGAGAAGCAGAAGCAGAATGAGAAGCAAAAGAAGGAGAAATTGAAGGAGAAGGAGAATGAGACGGAGAAGCAGAAGGGGAAGTAGGAGAAGCAGAAGAAGAAGAAGCAGGAGAAGCAGAAACAGAAGAAACAGAAGGAGAAGAGCAGAAGGAGAAGCAGAATGAGAAGCAGAAGAAGCAGAAGCTGAAACAGAAGAAGAATAAGAAGGAGAAGCAGAAGAAGGAGAAGGAGAAGCAGAAGCAGAAGCAGATGCAGAAGGAGAAGCAGAAGAAGCAGAAGCAGAAGGAGAAGCAGGAAAAGCAGAAGAAGCAGAAGCAAAAGAAGGAGAAGGAGAAGCAGAGGCAGAAGAAGAAGCATAAGGACAAGCACAAGCAGAAGGAGATGCAGAAGGAGAAGCAGAAGAAGCAGAAGATGAAGGAGAAGTAGAAGTAGGAGAAGGAGGAGAAGCAGAAGGAGAAGGAGAAGCGGAATGAGAAGCAGAAAGAGAAGCAGGAGAAGCACAAGAAGCAGAAGCAGGAGAAGCCGAAAGAGAAGAAGCAGAAGAAGCAGAATCAGAATCAGAAGTAGTAGCAGAAGCAGAAGGAGAAGCAGCAGAAGAAGTAGAATTAGAAATTCAGGCAGGAGAAACAGAAGAAGCAGAAGCAGAAGCAGAAGGCGAAGCAAAAAGAGAAGGAAAAGGAGAAGGAGAAGAAGCAGCAGAAGGAGAAGCAGCAGAAGAAGCAGAAAAACAAGCAGGAGAAGCAGAAGCACAAAGAGAAGTAGAAGCAGAAGAAGCAGCAGAAGAAGAAGAAGCAGTAGAAGCATAAGAAGCAGAAGCAGGAGAAGCAGAAATAGAAGAAATAAAGAAGCATAAGATGCAGAAGCAGATGGAGAAACAGAAGGAGAAAGAGCACTCAGAAGGTGAAGCAGAGAGATGCAGAAGCAGAAAGAGAAGCAGAAATCAGAAGGAGAAGAAGAAGGAGAAGTTGGAGAATCAGAAGAAGCAGAGAAGAAGAGGAGAAGAAGGAGAAGGAGAAGCAGATGAGAAGGTCAAGCATGAGAAGCAGAAGA
>NW_012311729.1:0-2313 GCF_000151885.1 Dipodomys ordii | reverse complement strand
CACAGCGGGGACACAGCGGGACACAGTGGGAACACAGCGGGACACAGCGGGACACAAAGGAACACAGCAGTGACACAGCTGGGGACAAAGGCGGGACACAGCGAGGACACAGCGGGACACAGGAGGACGCAACGGGACACAGCGGGGACACCGCAGAGGACACAGCAAGACACAGAGGGGACACAGAGGGACTCAGCGGTTGCACAGTGAGGACACACCAGGGACAGAGCGGGACACAGCGGAGACACAGCAGGGACACAGTGAGACACAGCGAGGACACAGCGGGACACAGCGTGGGATACAGAGGGGGACAGCGGTGACACACCGGCGGACAGCGGGGACACAGCGGGACACAGCGGGACACATTGGGGGACACAGTGGGACACAGCGGGGGACACAGCGAGGACACAGCGGGACACAGCGGGGACACAGCGGGGGACAGTGGGGCCAAACCGGGGAACAACGGAGATACAGCGGAACACAGCTAGGACACAGCGGGGACACAGCGGTGACACAGCAGGGGACACAGTGGGACACAGCAGGGGATACAGCGAGGACACACAGGTCACATAGGGGGACACTGCGGGACACAGTGGGACACAGCGGGGACACAGAGGGACATAGCAGTTACACAGCGTGGACACACCAGGGACACAGCGGGACACAGCGGGGACACAGCGGGGACACAGCGGGGGACACAGTGGGGGACAGAGCGGTAAACAGCGGGGGACACAGCGGGACTCAGCGGGGGACACAGCAAAGAACACAGCGGGACACAGCGGGGGACACAGGGGAACACAGCAGGACACAGCCGGACACAGCTGGGGACACAGCGGGTGACACAACGGGAAACAGCGGGGGACACAGCGAGGACACAGCAGGACACAGCGGGGGACACAGCAGGACACAGCGGGGTACACAGAGGCAGATACAGTGGTACACATCGGTACACGGCGGGGACACAGCAGGACTCAGCGGGACACAGCGGGGGACACACCGGGGGAGAGCAGGCACACAGCGGAACACAGCGGGACACAGCGGGACACAGTGGGACACAGCGGGGAACACAGCGGGACACACAGCGGGACCCAGCGGGACACAGCGGAGGACACAGCATGGACACAGCGGTCACAGCGGGGAAATAGTGGGGGACACAGCGGGGGACACAGCGGGATATAGAAGGACACAGCGAGGACACAGCGGGACACAGGAGGACACAGTGGGGACACAGCGGGGACACAGCGGGGGACACAGTGGGACACAGCGGGGACACAGAGGGACTCAGCGGTTACACAGCGAAGACACACCAGGGACACAGCGGGACACAGCGGAGACACAGCAGGGACACAGTGAGACACAGCGAGGACACAGTGGGACACAGCGTGGGATAGAGCGGGGGAGAGCGGTGACACACCGGTGGACAGCGGGGACACAGCGGGACACAGCGGGACACAGCGGGGGACACAGCGGGACACAGTGGGGGACACAGCGGGGGACACAGCGGGACACAGCTGGGGACACAGCGAGGACACAGCGGGACACAGCGGGGACACAGCGGGGGACAGCGGGGACACACATTCGGACAGCGGGGACACAACGGGACACAGCGGTGGACATCGGGGACACAGCGGGACACAGCAGGACACATCGGGGACACAGCAGGGATACCGCGGGTCACAGCCTGGACACAGTGGGGGACACAGCGAGGACAGAGCGGGACACAGAGGGATACACAGAGAGGACACAGCGTGACACATGTGGACACAGCGGGACACAGCGGGGGACACAGAGAGGACACAGCGGGACACAAATGGGGACACAGCAAGGACACAGCGGGACACAGCGGGAAAGAGCGGGACACAGCCGGGGACCCAGCCGGACACAGCAGGGGACACAGCGGGGACACAGCGGGACAGAGTGGGAGACACAGAGGCGGACACAGCAGGACACAGCGGGACACAGTGCGACACAGCAGGGACACAGCAGGGACACAGCCGTTCACAGCAGGGACACAGTGTGGGACACAGCGAGGACACAGCGGGACACAAGGGATACACAGAGAGGACACAGCGTGACACATGGGGACACAGCAGGACACAGCGGGGACACAGAGAGGACACAGAATGACACAAATGGGGAAACAGCAAGGACACAGCGGGACACAGCGGGAAAGTGCGGGACACAGCGGGGGACACAGCTGGGGACACAGAGGGATACACAGCGAGGACACAGCGTGATACATCGGGACCCAGCGGGACACAGCGGGGGACCCAGCGAGGACACAGAGGGACACAAATGGGGACAAAGCAAGGA
>NW_012311728.1:0-2313 GCF_000151885.1 Dipodomys ordii | reverse complement strand
GAGGACACATTGGGACACAGGGGGGACACAGCGGGACTCAGCGGGGGACACAGCAGTACACAGCGGGACACAGCAGGACACAGCAGGGACACAGCGGGGGACACAGCGGGACACAGCGGGGGACACAGAGAGGGACACAGCGGGGAAAAAAGCGAGGCCACAGCAGAACACAGCGTGGGACACAGCGAGGACACAGCGGGACACAGCGGGACACAGCGTCGATACAGCGGGGACACAGCGGGACACAGCGAGGTACACAGCTGGGGACACAACGGGACACAGTGGGGGCACAGCCGGACACAGCGGGACACAGCGGTACACAGCGGGGACACTGCGGAAACATAGTGGGACACAGCGAGGTACACAGCGGGACACAGCGGGACACAGCTTGGGACACAGCGGGGACAAAGCGGCAGACAGCGGGGGACACAGCGAGGACACAGCGGGACACAGCGGCGACACAGAGGGGACTCAGCGGGACAAAGCGGGGGACACAGCGTGACACAGCGGGACACAGCGGGGGACACAGCGGGGGACAGCGGAGACAGAGAGGGGCCAAAGCAAGACACAGCGGTGATACAGCTGGACACAACGGAGTACACAGCGGGACACAGCGGGCACACAGCGGGGACACAGCGGGACAGAGCGGGACACAGCAGGGAACACAGGAAGGAAACAGCGGTACCCAGTGGGACATAGCGTCGATACAGCGGGACACAGCGGGGTACACAGCTGGGGACACAACGGGACACAGCGGGGGATAAAGCGAGGACACAGTGTGACCCAGCTGGACACAGCGGGGACACAGCGGGACCCAGCGGGGAAACCAGCGAGGACACAGTGGGACACAGCGGGGGACACAGCGAGAACACAGCAGGGGACACAGGAGGACACAGCGGGACCCAGCGGGACACAGCGTTACACAGCGTGGTACACAGCTGTAGACACAACAGGACTTAGTGGGGGCACAGCGGGACACAGCGGGACACAGTGGGATACAGCGGGGACAAAGCATGAGACACAGCGGGGGACAGAGCTGGAGACAGCGGGGGACACAGCGAGGACACAGTGGGACACAGCGGTGACACAGCGGGGACTCAGCGGGGGACACAGAGGGGGACAAAGAGGGACACCACGGAACACAGCGCGACACAGTGGGAAACAGCAGTGACCCTGCCTGGACACAGTGGGACACAGCGGGGGACACAGCGGGGGACAGTGGAGACAGAGAGTGGCCACAGCGAGACAAGGCGGTGACATAGCTGGACACAGCGGGGTACACAGCGGGACACAGCGGGCACACAGCGGGGACACAGCGGGACACAGCGGGGACACAGTGGGACACAGCGGGACAAAGCGGGCGACACAACGGGACACAGCAGGCGACACAACGGGACACAGCAGGCACACAGCGGGGACACAGCGGGACACCGAGGGACACAGCGGGTACAGAGCGGGACACAGCCGGACACAGCGAGACACAGCGGGGGACACAGCGGGACACAGTGGGGGACCCAGTGAGGACACAGCGGGACACAGCAGGGGACACAGCGAGGACACAGTGGGGGACACAGCGGGGGACACAGCGGGACACAGCGGGGAACACAGCGAGGACACAGCGGGACACAGCGTCGATAAAGCGGGGACACAGCATTACATAGCGTGGTACACAGCTGTGGATACAACGGGACACAGAGGAGGCACAGCCGGACACAGCGGGACACCGTGGGACACAGCGGGGACAAAGCGTGAGACACAGCGGGCGACAGAGAGGGAGACAGCAGGGGACACAGCGAGGAAACAGCGGGACAAAGCGGTGACACAGCGGGGACAAGGCGGGGGACAAAACGGGACACAGCGGGGGACACTGCGGGACACAGTGAGGCACAGAGCGTGGGACACAGCGAGACACAGCAGAACAAAGCGGGGGACAAAGCGGTACAGAGCACAGACAGAGAAGGGCCACAGCAGGACACCGCGGTGACACAGCTGGACAAAGCGGGGTACACAGCGGGACACAGCGGGCACACAGCGGGGACACAGCGGGACACAGCGGGGACACAGCGGGACTCAGCGGGACACAGCAGGGGACACAGTGGGACACAGCGGGGGACCCAGCGAGGACACAGCGGGACACAGCGGTGTACACAGAGAGGAGACCGCGGGGGACACAGCAGGGGACACAGCGGGACACAGCGGGGAACACAGCGAGGACACAGCGGGACACAGCGGGACACATCGTCGATACAGAGGGGACTCAGCGGGGGACACAGCGGGGAAACAGCGAGGGACAAAGTGGGATACCACGGACAC
>NW_012311727.1:0-2313 GCF_000151885.1 Dipodomys ordii | reverse complement strand
GGGGACAGAGCGGGACATAGAGTGACCACAGCAAGGACACATTGGGACACAGCGGGACACAGATGAACTCAGCAGGGGAAACAGCAGTACACAGCGGGAATCAGCGGGACACCCCGGGGACACTGCGGGACACAGAGGCGACACAGAGGGGACTCAGCAGGGGACACAGCGGGGGACAAAGCGGGAACACCATGGGACACAGTGTGATACAGCAGGACACAGCGGGGACACTGCGCGGACACAGCAGGACAAAGCGGGTGACACAGCGTTGGACAGCGGAGACACAGAGGGGACACAGCGGGACACAGCGGTGAAACAGCTGTACACAACGGAGAACACAGTGGGACACAGCGGGTACACAGCGGGGACACAGAGGGACACAGCGGGACACAGCAGGGACAGACGGGACACAGCGGGACACAGTGGGGGACACAGCAGGACACAGCGGGGGACCCAGTGAGGACACAGCGGGACACAGCGGGGGACACAGCGAAGACACAGCGGGGGACACAGAAGGGGACACAGCGGGACACAGCGGCGAAACAGTGGGGACTCAGCTGGGGACACAGCGGGGGATAAAGCATTACACCACGGGACACAGTGTGACACAGCGGGACACAGCGGGGACACTGCGGGGACACAGCGGGACAAAGTGGAGGAAGCAGCGGGACACAGCGGGACACAGCGGGGGACACAGTGGAGGACAGCGGAGACAGAGAGGGGACACAGTGGGACACAGCGGTGACACAGCTGGACACAACGGAGTACACAGCTGGACACAGCGGGCACACAGCGGGGACACAGCGGGACACAGCGGGATAGAGCAGGGACAGAGCAGGAAACAGCGGGACACAGAGGGACACAGCGGGGGACACAGCGAGGACACAGCGGGACCCAGCGGGACACAGCGGGACAGAGCGGGGTACACAGCTGGGGACACAACGGGACACAGCATGGGACACAGTGAGGACACAGCGGAACACAGCGTGGGACAGAGCGAGGACACAGCGGGACACAGCGTGACACAGTGGGGACACAGCAGGGACACAGCTGGGACACAGCGGGGGACACAGCGGGACAAAACTGGTCACAGCGGGGGACACAGCAGGACACAGTGGGGGACACAGCGGCGTCACAGCGGGACACAATGGGGAACACAGCGAGGACACAGCGGGACCCAGCAGGACACAGCGTCGATACAGCGGGGACACAGCAGGACACAGCAGGGTACATAGCTGTAGAAACAAAGGGACACAGCGGGACACAGCGGGACACAGTGGGACACAGCGGGGCAAATCGTGAGACACAGAGGGGAACAGAGCGGGAGACAGCGGGGGACACAGCGAGGACACGTCAAGACACAGAGGGGACACAGCGGGGACTCAGCGGGGGACACAGCGGGGGACAAAGCGGGACACCACGGAACACAGCGGTGACGCTGCGGGGACACAGCGGGACACAGCGGCGGACACAGCGGAACACAGTGGGGGACAGAGCGTGGGACACAACGAGACACAGCGGGGACAAAGCTGGACAAAGCGGGGTACACAGCGGGACACAGCGGGGACACAGCAGGTTACAGCGGGACACAGCGTGGGACAAAGCAGGAGACAGCGGGAAACACAGAGAGGACACAGCGGGGGACAAAGCGGGACACCACGGGACACAGTGTGACCCAGCGGGACACAGCGGGGACACTGCAGGGACACAGTGGGACAAAGCGGGGGACACAGCGGGAAACAGCGGGGGACAGCAGGGGACAGAGAGGGAACACAGCGGGACACAGCAGGGACACAGCTGGACACAGTGAGGGACACAGAGGGGTACACAGCGGGACACAGCGGGGAACACAGCGAGGACACAGCGGGACCCAGAGGGACACAGGGTCGATGCAGCGAGGACACAGTGGGACACAGCGGGGTGCACAGGTGGGGACACAACGGGACACAGCGGGGGACACAGCGAGGACCCAGCGGAACACAGCGTGGGACACAGCGAGGACACTGTGCGACACAACGGGGACACACCGGGACTCTGAGGGTCAAAGCAGGGACACAGCGGGACAAAGCGGGACACAGCAGGACACAGCGGGAGACACAGCGGGACACCGCGGGGGACACAGCGAGGACACAGCGGGACACAGCGAGGACACAGTGGGACACAGCGGGGGAAAATGCGGGAAACAGCGGGGACATAGCTGTGGACACAGCGGGACCCAGCGGGGCACACAGCGGGACCCAGCGGGGGACACAGGGGGGACACAGCGGGACACAGTTGGACACAGCGGGGGACACAGGGGACACAGCAGGACAC
>NW_012311726.1:0-2313 GCF_000151885.1 Dipodomys ordii | reverse complement strand
TCACAAAGAGGGACACCACGGAACACAGCGGGACACAGCAGGAAACAGCAGTGACACTGCGGGGACACAGTGGGACACAGCGGGGGACACAGCGGGACACAGAGGGGGACATATGGAGGACTCAGCGGGACAAAGCGGGGACACAGCGGCGACTCACCGGGGGACAAAGTGGGACACCACAGAACACAGTGGGAAACAGCGGGATACAGCGGGGAAACTGCGGAGACACAGGGGGACAAAGCATGAGACATATAGGGACACAGCGGGGGACACAGTGGGGGACACAGCGGGGGACACAGTGGGGGACACAGCGGGACACAGCGGGGAACACAGCGAGGACACAGCGGGACCCAGCGGTACACAGCGTCGATACAGCGGGGACACAGCGTTACACAGCGTGGTACACAGCTGTGAACACAACGGGACACAGTGGGGGCACAGCGGGACACAGCGGGACACAGTGGGACACAGCGGGGACAAAGCTTGAGACACAGCGGGGTACAGAGCGGGAGACAGCGCGGGACACAGCAAGGACACAGCGGGACACAGTGCTGACACTGCGGGGGACACAGCGGGAGACACAGCGGGGGACACAGCCGGACACAGCGGGACACAGCGGGGAACACAGGGGGGACACAGCGGGACCCAGCGCGGGACACAGCGGGGGACACACCGAGGACACAGGGGGGACACAGCGCGACTCAGCGGGGGACACAGCAGTACACAGCAGTACACAGCGGGACACAGCGGGACACAGCGGGGGACACAGAGGGGTACACAGCGGGATACAGCGGGGTACACAGCCGTACAAGGCGGGACATAGGGGGACACAGCGGGGACAAAGCGGGACACAGTGCGGACACAGAGGGAAACAACGGGGGACACAGCGAGGGACACAGCGGGACACAGCGGGGACACAGAGGGGGACACAGCGGGACGCAGCAGGGTACAAGGGAGGACACAGCAGGACACATCGGGACACAGCGGGGGACAAGCAAGCACACAGTGGGACACAGCGGGACCAAGCAGGGACACAGCGGGGACACAGCGGGGGACACAGCGGGGAACACAGCGGGACACAGCGGGCACACAGCGGGCGACACAACCGGGGTCACAGCTGGACACAGCGAGGCACAGCGGGACACAGCGAGGCCACAATGGGACACCGAGGGACACAGCGGGAAATAGCGGGACACAGCGGGACACAGCAGGACACAGCGGGGGACACAACGGGACACACCGGAGGACATAGAGGGGGACAGAGCGGGACACAGTGGAGGACACAGCGGGACACAGAGGGGTCACAGCGGGGGACACAGCGGAACACAGCGGGACACAGCGGGACACAGCGTGGGGACACAGCGGGGACACAGCGGGACACAGCAGGAGACACAGAGGGACACATCCGGGAAACAGCATTGACACTTCGGGGGACACAGCGAGGACACAGCGGGGAACACAGCGGGGACACAGTGGGGGACACAGCGGGGGACACAGCGGGGAACACAGCGGGACACAGCGGGGACACAGCGGGGAACACAGCCGGGGACACAGCTGGACACAGCGGGGCACAGCGGAGGACACAGGAGGGGACACAACGGTACACAGCGGGACACAGTGGGGAAACATCGTAGACGCAGCGGGACACAGCGGGGGACAACGGGGACCAAGCGGGACACAGCAGGACACAGCGGGGAACAGCGGGGAACACAGCGGGGACACATAGGGACACAGCGGGGGACACAGCTGGGGACACAACGGGAAACAGCGGGGGACACAAGGAGGACACAGCGGGACACAGGGTGGGACACAGCGAGGACACAGCGGGACACAGAGGGACACAGCTGGGACACAGCTGGACACAGCGGGACACAGCGGGACACAGCGGGACACAGCGGGACACAGTGGGACACAGCGGGGGACAAAGGAAGACACAGCAGGACACAACGGGGGACATAGCGGGGGACACAGCGGGACACAGTGAGAGACAAGTGAGCACACAGTGGGACACAGCGGGACCAAGCAGGGACACAGTGGGGACACAGCCGGGGACACAGCGGGACACAGCGGGGACACAGCTGGACACAGCGGGATACACAGCAAGGACACAGCCGGCCCAGCGGGACACAGCGGGGACACAGCTGGACACAGCGGGGTACACAGCGGGACATAGCGCGGACACAGAGAGGACATAACGGGACACAGTGGGGGACACAGTGGGACACAGCAGGACACAGCGAGGACACAGCGGGACAGAGCGGGAAACAGCGGAGACAAAGCTGGACACAACGGGGTACTACAGCGGGACACTGT
>NW_012311725.1:0-2313 GCF_000151885.1 Dipodomys ordii | reverse complement strand
GCGGGACACAGCGTCGATACAGCGGGGATACAGCGTTACACAGTGTGGTACACATCTGTGGACACAAGGGGACACAGTGGGGGCACAGCGGGACACAGCGGGACACAGTGGGACAAAGCAAGGACAAATCGTGAGACACAGCGAGGGACAGAGCGGGAGACAGCGGGGGACACAGCGAGGACACAGCAGGGCACAGCGGGACACAGCAGGGACAGAGCGGGACACAGCGGGACACAGAGGGACACAGCGGAGGACACAGCGGGACACAGCGGGGGATGCAGGGAGGACACAGCGGGGCAAAGCGGGACAAAGCAGGGGACACAGCGGTGAAACAGCTGGACACAACGGAGTACATAGCGGGACACAGCACGCACACAGGGGGACACAGCGGGACACAGCGGGACACAGCAGGGACAGAGCGGGACACAGCGGGACACAGTGGGACACAGCAGGGGACCCAGCGGGACCCAGCGGGGGACCCAGTGAGGACACAGCGGAACACAGCTGGGGACACAGCGAGGACACAGCGGGGGACACAGCGGGGGACACAGCGGGACACAGCGAGGAACAGCGTAGATACAGCGGGGACACAGCGTTACACAGCGTGGTACACAGCTGTGGATACAACGGGACACAGTGTTGGCACAGCGGGACACAGCGGGTCACAGTGGGACACAGCGGGGACAAAGCGTGAGACACAGCGGGGGACAGAGTGGGAGACAGCGGGGGACACAGCGGAGACACAGCGGGGACTCAGCGGGGTCACAGCGGGATACAGCGGGACACAGAGTGACACAGCGGGACACAGCAGAGGACACAGCGGGACACAGCGGAGGACAGAGCGACGACACAGCAGGACACAGCGGGGACACAGGGGGACTCAGCAGGTTTAGAGCAGGACACAACGGGACACAGCAGGACACAGCGTGACACAGCGGGGACACAGCAGGGACACAGCAGGGACACAGCGGGCTACAGAGCGGGACAAAACGGGACACAGCGGGGGACACAGTAGGACAGAGCAGGGGACACAGTGGGGGACAGAGAGGGACAACACGAATAACAGAGCAAGGACAGAGAGGGACCCAGCGGGACACAGCCTCGATACAGCGGGATTCACAGCGTTACACAGCAGGTTACACAGCTGGGGACACAAAGGGACACAGTGGTGGACACAGCGGGACACAGCGGGACAGAGTGGGACACAGATGGGATAAAGCGTGAGTCACAGCGGGGGACAGAGCGGGAGACAGCGGGGAACACAGCGAGGACACAGCGGGACACAGCGGGGACACAGCGGAGACACAGCGGGGACTCAGCTGGGGACACAGCGGGGGACAACGCGGGACACCACGGAACACACTGGGACACAGCGCGAAACAGCGGTGACCCTGCGGGGACACAGCGGGAAACAGCGGGGGACACAGCGGGAAACAGCGGGACAGAGTGGGGGACACATCGGGACACAGCGGGGGACACAGCGAGGACACAGTAGGACACAGCGTGGGACAAAGTGTGAGAAAGCGGGGCACACAGCGAGGACACAGCAGGACACCGAGGGTACTCAGCGGGGGACACAGCTGGGGACAAAGCAGGACACCATGGGACACAGTGTGACACAGCGGGACACAGCGGCGACACTGCGGGGAAACAGCGGGACAAAGCGGGGGACACAGCCTGACACAGCGGGACACAGCGGGCACAAAGTGGGGACACAGCTTGACACAGCAGGACACAGCAGGGACAGAGCGGGACACAGCGGGACACAGAGGGGCCACAGCGGGGACATACTGGGACACTGAGGGTCACAGCAGGGACACAGCGGGACAAAGCGGGACACATCAGGACACAGCGGGGGACACAGCGGGACACAGCAGGGGACACAGCGAGGACACAGTGGGACAGAGCGGGAGACACAGGGAGGACACAGCGGGACACAGCGGGGGAAAAAGCGGGACACAGCGGGGACACAGCAGTGGACACAGCGGGAGACAGCGGGGGACACAGCGGGACACAGCGAGGGACACAGCGGGGGCCACAGCGGGACACAGTGGGACACAACTGGGGACACAGCCGTACACAGCGGTGGACACAGCGGGACACAGCGGTGGACACAGCGAGGACACAGCGGGACCCAGCGGGACTCAGCGTCGATACAGCGGGGACAGAGTGGGCCACAGCGGGGTACACAGCTGGGGACACAACGGGGCACATCGGGGGACACAGCAAGTACTCAGCGGAACACAGCGTGGGACACAGTGAGGACACAGGGGGACACAGCGGGACACAGCCGGACAGAGCAGGAACACATGA
>NW_012311724.1:0-2313 GCF_000151885.1 Dipodomys ordii | reverse complement strand
GCAGGAGAAGCAGAAGAAGCAGAATCTGGAGAAGAAGAAGGAGAACCAGAAGGAGAAGCAGAAGCAGAAAGAGAAGCAAAAGCAGAAGGAGAAGCAGAAGGAGAAGCAGAAGAAACAGAAGAAGCAGAATCAGTAGCAGAAGAAGGTGAAGATGCAGAACCAGAAAGAGAAGCAGAAGGAATAGCAGAAGAACGAGGAGAAATAGAAGGAAAAGCAGAAGGAGAAGCAGGAAAAGCAGAAGAATCAGAAGCAGACGGAGAAGCAGAAGAAGGAGAAGGAGAAGCCAGAGCAGAAGAAGAAGCAGAAGGAAAAGCACAAACAGAAGGAGATGCAGAAGGAGAAGCAGGAAATGCAGAAGACGCAGAAGCAGAAGGAGAAGAAGGAGAAGAATCACAATCAGAAGAAGCAGAAGCAGAAATAGAAAGAGAAGCCGACGAAGAGAAGCAGAACGAGAAGCAGGAGACGCAGAAGAAGCACAAGCGGGAGAAGCAGAAGAAGAAGAAACAGAAGAAGGAGAAGGAGCAGAAGCAGAAGGAGAAGCAGAAAGAGAAGCAGGAAAAGCAGAAGAAGCAGAAGCAGGAGAAGCAGAAGGAGAAGAAACAGGAGAAGGACAAGAAGCAGAAAGAGAAGCAGTAGAAGCAGAAGAAGCAGGAAAAGCAGAAGCAGAAGAAGAGACGAAGAAGAAGACGAAGAAGAAGAAGAAAAAGAAGCAGCAGCATAAGGAGAAGTCATAAGGAGAAGCATAAGAGAAGTATAAGAGAAGCAGTAGAAGGAGAGAAGAAGAAGAAGGAGAAGAAGAAGAAGAAGAAGAAGAAGAAGCATAAGGAGAAGCATGAGGAAAAGCAGTAGAAGCAGAAGAAGCAGAAGAAGCAGAAGCAGAAGCAGAAGAAAAAGAATAAGCAAAAGAAGCAGAAGCAGAGGCACTGGGAAAAGCAGAAGAAGGAGAAGGAGAAGGAGCAGCAGAAGGAGAAGCAGAAGCAGAAAGAGAAGCAGAAACAGAAGGAAAAGCAAAAAGAGAAGCAGGAGAATCAGCAGCAGGAGAAGCAGAAGCAGAAGAAGCCGAAGAAGCAGAAGCAGAACCTGAAGCAGAAGGAGAAGCAGGAGAAGCAGAAGAAGTAGAATCTGGAGAAGCAGAAGGAGAAGCAGAAGCAGAAAGAGAAGCAAAAGCAGAAGGAGAAGCAGAAGAAACAGAAGAAGCAGAGGCAGTAGCAGAAGAAGCAGAAGATGCAGAAGCAGAAGGAGAAGCAGAAGGAAAAGCAGAAGAACGGGAAGGAGAAGGAGAAACAGAAGGAGAAGCAGAAAGAGAAGCAGAAGAAGGAGCAGGAGAAGGAAAAGCAGCAGGAGAAGCAGAAAGAGCAGCAGAAGGAGAAGCAGGAGAAGCAGAAACAGGAGAAGCAGAAGCAGAAGCAGAAGCAGAAGAAACAGGAGAAGGACAAGAAGCAGAAGCAGAAGGAGAAGCAGAAACAGAAGGAGAAGCAGAAAGAGAAGGAGGGGAAGCAGAAGAAGCAGAAGAAGGAGAAGCAGAAGCATAAGAATCCGAAGAAGCAGAAGCAGAAACTGAAGCAGAAGTAGAAGCAGAAGAAACAGAAGAAGTAGAAGCAGTAGCAGTTGTAGCAGAAGCAGAACGAGAAGCAGAAGGAAAAGCAGAAGAACAAGAAGGAGAAGGAGAAACAGAAGGAGCAGCAGAACCAGAAGCAGAAAGAGAAGCAGGTAAAGCAGAAGAAGAAGAAGCAGAAGGAGAATCAGAAGGAGAAGCAGAAGAAGAAGAAGGAGAAGCAGAAGAAGATGCAGAAGAAGAAGCAGAAGCAGCAGAAGCAGAAGGAGAAGAAGGAAAAGCAGAAGAAGCAGAAGCAAAAGGAGAAGCAAAAGAAGGAGAAGGAGAAGCAGAAGCAGAAGAAGAAGCATAAGGACAATCACAAGCAGAAGGAGATGCAGAAGGAAAAGCAGGAGAAAGAGAAGAAGCAGAAGCTGAAGGAGAAGCAGAAGTAGGAGAAGGAGAAGGAGGAGAAACAGAAGCAGGAGGAGAAGCAGAAGCGGAATGAGAAGCAGAAACAGAAGCAGGGAAGCACAAGAAAAAGAAGCAGGAGAAGCCGAAAGAGAAGAAGCAGAAGAAGCAGAAACAGAAACAGAAGGAGAAGCAGAAGCAGAAGGAGAAGCAGCAGAACAAGTAGAACCAGAAATTCAGGCAGGAGAAACAGAAGAAGCAGAAGCAGCAGCAGAAGGAGAAGCAAAAAGAGAAGCAGAAGAAGAAGTAGAAGAACCAGCAAAAGGAGAAGCAGCAGAAGAAGCAGAAAAACAAGCAGGAGAAGCTGA
>NW_012311723.1:0-2313 GCF_000151885.1 Dipodomys ordii | reverse complement strand
ACAGCGGGACACAGCAGGCACACAGCGGGGACACAGTGGGACACAGCGGGATACAGCATGGGACACAGCGAGGACACAGCGGGGGACACAGTGGGGGACACAGCGGGAGACAGCGGGGAACACAGCGAGGACACAGCGGGACACAGCGGGACACAGCGTCGATACAGCGGGGACACAGCGTTACACAGTGTGGTACACAGCTGTGGACTCAACGGGACACAGTGGGGGCACAGCCGGACACAGCGGGACACAGTGGGACACAGCGGGGAAAAAGCGTGAGACACAGCAGGGGACAGAGAGGGTGACAGCAGGGGACACAGCGAGGAAACAGCGGGACACAGCGGTGACACAGCGGGGACTCAGGGGGTGACACAGCGGGACACAGCGGGGACACAGCGGGACTCAGCGGGGGACACAGCAGTACACAGCGGGACACAGCGGGACACAGCAGGGACACAGCGGGGGACACAGGGGGACACAGCGGGGGAAACAGATGGGGACACAGCGGGGAAAAGAGAGAGGCCACAGCAGAACACAGCGTGGGACACAGCGAGGACACAGCGGGACACAGCATCGATACAGCGGGGACACAGCGGGACACAGCGAGGTACACAGCTGGGGACTAAACGGGACACAGTGGGGGCACAGCCGGACACAGCGGGACACAGCGGTACACAGCGGGGACACTGCGGAAACATAGTGGGACACAGCAGGGTACACAGCGGGACACAGCGGGACACAGCTTGGGACACAGCGGGGACAAAGCGGCAGACAGCGGGGGACACAGCGAGGACACAGCGGGACACAGCGGCGACACAGAGGGGACTCAGCGGGACAAAGCGGGGGACACAGCGGGACACAGCGGGAAACAGCGGGGGACACAGTGGGGGACAGCGGGACCCAGTGGGACACAGCGTCGATACAGCGGGACACAGCGGGGTACACAGCTGGGGACACAACGGGACACAGCGGGGGATACAGCGAGGACACAGTGTGACCCAGCAGGACACAGTGGGGACACAGCGGGGACACAGTGGGGACTCAGCGGGGGACACAGCGGTGGACACAGCGGGACACAGCGGGGGACACTGCGGGACACAGTGTGGGACAGAGCGTGGGACACAACGAGACACAGCGGGGACAAAGTTGGACACAGCGGGGTACACAGAGGGACATTGCAGGGACACAGCGGGGAAACAGCGTGACACAAAAGGACACAGCGGGACACAGCGGGGGACACAGCGAGGACACAGCGGCACACAGTGGGGGACACAGCAAGGACAGAGCGGGACACAGCGGTGGACACAGCGGGGGACACAGCGGGACACAACGGGGAACACAGCGAGGACACAGCGGCACACAGTGGGGGACACAGCGAGGACACAGCGGGACACAGCGGGGGACAAAGCAGAGCATAGCGAGGGACACAGCGGGGACACAGCGGGACACAGCGTGGTACACAGCTGGGGACACAACGGGACACAGTGGGGGCACAGCGGGGACAAAGTGTGAGACACAGCGGGGGACAGAGCGGGAGACAGCGGAGGACACAGCGAGGACACAGCGGGACACAGCGGGGACTCAGCGGGGGACACAGCGGGAGACAAAGAGGGACACCAGGGAACACAGCGGGACACAGTGGGAAACAGCAGTGACCCTGCGGGGACACAGTGGGACACAGCTGGGGACACAACGGGACACAGAGGGTGACAGAGCGGGAAACAGAGGGGGACAGAGCGTTGGACACAGCGAGACACAGCAGGGACAAAGCTGGACACAGCGGGGTACACAGAGGGACACAGCGGGGACGCAGCGGGGAAACAGCGTGACACAGCAGGACACAGCGGGACACAGCGGGGGACACAGCAGTACACAGCAGGACAAAGCGGGACACAGCGGGGACACAGCAGAGACACAGGAGGGGACACAGCTGGACAGAGTGGGGTACACAGCTGGGGACACAGCGAGGACACAGCGGGACACAGCGGGACACAGCCAGGACACTGCGGAAACATAGCAGGACACAGCGGGGTACACAGCGGGACACAGCGGGACACAGCTGGGGACACAGCGGGGACACAGCGGGACACAGCGGAACACAGCGGGAGACAAAGCGGGAGACAGCGGGGCACACAACGAGGACACAGGGGGACACAGAGGCGACACAGAGGGGACTCAGCGGGGGACACAGCGTGGGACAAAGTGGGACACCACGGGACACAGTATTACACAGCGGGACACAGCAGGCACTGCGGGACACAGCAGAAAAAGCGGGGGACACAGCCGGCCACAGCGGGCCACAGCGGGGGACTC
>NW_012311722.1:0-2313 GCF_000151885.1 Dipodomys ordii | reverse complement strand
GTGTTCCCCGCTGTGTCCTGCTGTGTACACCTCTGTGTCCCCCACTGTGTCACGCTGTGTCACGCTGTGTACTGCTGTGTCTCCCGCTGAGTCCCGCTGTGTCCCCGCTGTGTCCCAATGTGTCCTCTCTGTGTCCCCAGCTGTGTCTCGCTGTGTCCCCACTTTGTCCCCCGCTGTGTCCCGATATGTCCCGCTGTGTCCTCGCTGCGTCCCCTGCTGTGTCCCGTTGTGTCCCCCTGTGTGTACCCCGCTGTGTCCCCGCAGTGTCCACGCTGTGTCCCGCTGTGTCACAATGTGTCCCATGGTGTCCCGCTTTTTCCCCCGCTGTGTCCTCGCTGTGTCCCTCGCTGTGTCCCGCTGTGTCCCGCTGTGTCCCGCTGTGCCCCCACTGTGTCCCGTTGTGTCCACAGCTGTGTACCACGCTGTGTAACGCTGTGTCCCTGCTGTATCGACGCTGTGTCCCGCTGGGTCCCGCTGTGTCCTCTCTGTGTTCCCCGCTGTGTCCCTCTGGGCCCCCTCTGTGTCCCCCGCTGTGTCCTCGCTGTGTCCCCCGATATATCCCGCTGTGTCCTTGATGGGTCCCCCGCTTTGTCCCGCCGTGTCCCCCGCTGTGTCCCGCTGTGTCCTGCTCTGTCCCTGCTGTGTCCTCGCTGTGTACTCCGTTGTGTCAGGCTATGTCAACGCTGTGTCTCACTGTGTCCCCTCTCTGTCTTCGCTGTTCCCCGCTGTGTCCCGCTGTGTCCCCCGCTTTGTCCCGCTATGTCCCCGCAGTGTCCCCTCTGTGTCCCGCTGTGTCACACTGTATCCCATGGTATCCCGCTTTGTCCCCCGCTGTGTACCCCGCTGAGTCCCCTCTGTGTCGCCGCTGTGTCCTGCTGTGTCCTTGCTGTGTCCCCCGCTGTCCTCCACTTTGTCACTGGCTGTGTCCCGCTGTGTGCTGCTGTGTCCCCCGCTGTGTCCCGCTGTGTTCCCGCTGTGTCCCAAGCTGTGTCCCGCTGTGTCCCGCTGTGTACCCCGCTGTGTCTACTGCTGTGTCCCCGCTGTGTCCTGCTGTGTCCCGCTGTGTCCCTGCTGTGTCCCCCGCTGTGTTTCGCTGTGTCCTCGCTGTTTCCCCCCTGTGTGCCGTTGTGTCCCCAGCTGTGTACCCCGCTGTGTCCCGCTGTGTCCCCGCTGTATCGACGCTGTGTCCCTCTGTGTCCCGCTGTGTCCTCGCTGTGTTCCCCACTGTGTACTGCTGTGTATCACTCTGTGTCCCCTCCTGTGTCCCGCTGTGCCCCCGCTGTGTCCCGCTGTGTCCTCCTGTGTCCCGCTGTGTTCCGCTGTGTCACTCTGTGTCCTTGCTGTGTCTCCCGCAGTGTACCGCTGTGTCCTCGCTCTGTCCCCCGTTGTGTCCTGCTTTGTCCGCCGCTGTGTCTGGCTGTGTACCCCTCTGTGTCCCCTGCTTAGTCCGCTGTGTCCCTCGATGTGTCCCGCTGTGTCCCGGTGTGTCCCCCCCTCTGTCCCCGCTGTGTCCCACTGTGTCCCGCTGTGTCCCGCTGTGTCCCCCGCTGAGTCCCCCGCTGTGTCCCTGCTGTGTCTCGCTGTGTCCCCCGCTGTGTCCCCCCTGTGTCCCCGCTGTGTCCCGCTGTGTTCCCCCTGTGTCCCCCGCTGTGTCCCCAGCTGTGTCCCCACTGTGTCCCCGCTGTGTCCCGCTGGGTCCCACTGTGTCCCCTGCTTGGTCCCTGCTGTGTCCCGCTGTGTCCCGCTGTGTATTCGCTGTATCCCCCGCTCTGTCCCGCTGTGTACTCGCTGTGTCCCCCTCTTTGTCCCGCTGTGTCCCCATATTGTCCCGCTGTGTGCCCGCAGAGTCCCCTGCTGTGTCCCCACTGTGTCCCTGCTGTGTCCCGCTGTGTTCCCCCTGTGTCCCCCGCTGTGTCCCCAGCTGTGTCCCCACTGTGTCCCCGCTGTGTCCCGCTGGGTCCCACTGTGTCCCCTGCTTGGTCCCCTCTTTGTCCGGCTGTGTCCCACTGAGTCCCGTGTTGTCCGGCTTTGTCCCCCGCTGTGTCCCCCGCTGAGTCCCCTCTGTGTCCCCCGCTGTGTCCCGCTGTGTCCCCCGCTGTGTCTCCGCTGGTTCCGCTGTGTCCCCCGCTGTGTCCCGCTGGGTCCTCGCTGGGTCCCCGCTGTGTCCCACTGTGTTACACTGTGTCCCCTTGTGTCCTCGCTGTGTCTAACGCAGTGTCCCGCTGTGTCTTCACTGTGTACCCCGCTGTGTCCCGATGTGTCCCCCACTGTGTCCCGCTCTGGCCCCACTGTGTCCCACTGTGTCCC
Organism: Dipodomys ordii; assembly: GCF_000151885.1. NCBI lineage: Eukaryota > Metazoa > Chordata > Mammalia > Rodentia > Heteromyidae > Dipodomys > Dipodomys ordii. The sequence continues at coordinate 6 of NW_012311722.1, read as the reverse complement.
GCTGAT
>NW_012311721.1:0-2313 GCF_000151885.1 Dipodomys ordii | reverse complement strand
AGGTTTGGATTCTTAGAGCATAGGGGGATCTATAGCTGTAATGAAAGCTTATGTAGCACCTGTGTAGTAGCCGATGCAGAAGGAGAAGCAGGAGAAGCAGAAGAAGAAGAAGAAGAAATAGAAGTAGGAGAAGGAGAAGGAAGAGCAGAAGAAGCAATAGGAGAAGCAGAAGGATAAGCAGAAGAAGAATGAGAAGCAGAAAGAGAAGCAGTGGAAGCAGAAGAAGCAGGAAAAGCAGAAGCAGAAGAAAGAGAAGAAGAAGAAGAAGAAGAAGAAGAAGAAGAAGAAGAAGAAGAAGAAGAAGAAGAAGAAGAAGAAGAAGAAGAAGAAGAAGAAGAAGAAGAAGAAGAAGAAGAAGAAGAAGAAGAAGAAGAAGAAGAAGAAGAAGGAGAAGGAGAAGGAGAAGAAGAAGAAGAAGAAGAAGAAGAAGAAGAAGAAGAAGAAGAAGAAGAAGGAGAAGCAGTAGAAGCAGAAGAAGCAGAAGAAGCAGGAGTAGCAGAAGCAGAAGAAAAAGAATAAGCAAAAGAAGCAGAAGCAGAAGCAGTGGGAGAAGCATAAGAAGGAGAAGGAGAAGGAGCAGCAGAAGGAGAATGAGAAGTAGAAGGAGAAACAGAAGGAGAAGCAGAAAGAGAAGCAGAAGTAGGAGCAGGAGAAGGAAAAGCAGCAGGAGAAGCAGAAAGAGCAGCAGAAGGAGAAGCAGTTGATTCAGAAACAGGAGAACAGAAGCAGAAGAAATAGGAGAAGGACAATAAGCAGAAGCAGAAGGAGAAGCAGAAACAGAAGGAGAAGCAGAAAGAGAAGGAGGGGAAGCAGAAGAAGCAGAAGCAGGAGAAGCATAAGCAGAAGAAACAGGAGAAGCCGAAGAAGCAGAAGCAGAATCTGAAGCAGAAGGAGAAACAGAAGAAGCACAATCTGAAGCAGAAGAAACAGAAATAGTAGAATAAGCAGAAGCAGAAGCAGCAGGAGAAGAAGAAGAAGAAGACGGAGAAGGCGAGAGAGAAGGATTAGGAGTAGGAGAAGCAAAAGGATAAGCATAAGCAGAAAGAGACGCAGAAGGAGAAGCAGCAAGAAAAGTAGGAGAAGCAGAAGCAGGAGAAGCAGAAGAAACAGAAGACGCAGAAGCAGAATGAGAAGCAGAAGGAGAAATTGAAGCAGAAGCAGAAGGAGAAGCATAAGAAGGAGAAGGAGAAGCAGAAAGAAAAGCAGAAAGAGAAGCAGAACGAGAAGCAGGAGAAGCAGAAGCAGGAGAAGCAGAAGCAGAAGCAGAAGAAACAGAAGAAGGAGAAGAAGCAGAAGCAGAAGGAGAAGCAAAAACAGAAGGAGAAGCAGAAAGAGAAGGTGCGGAAGCAGAAGAAGCAGAAGCAGGAGAAGCAGAAGCATAAGAATCCGAAGAAGAAGAAGCAGAACCTGAAGCAGAAGGAGAAGCAGGAGAAGCAGAAGAAGCAGAATCTGCAGAAGCAGAAGGAGAAGCAGAAGCAGAAAGAGAACCAAAATCAGAAGGAGAAGCAGAAGAAACAGAAGAAACAGAGGCAGTAGCAGAAGAAGCTGAAGATGTAGAAGCAGAAAAAGAAGCACAAGAAATAGCAGAAGAACGAGAAGGAGAAGGAGAAACAGAAGGAGAAGCAGAAGCAGAAGCAGAAAAAGAATCAGGAAAAGCAGAAGCATAAACAGACGGAGAAGCAGAAGAAAGAGAAGGAGAAGAAGAAGAAGAAGCACAAGGAAAAGCACAAGCAGAAGGAAATGCAGAAGGAGAAGCAGAAGAAGCAGAAGAAGCAGAAGCAGAAGGAGAAGAACTAAAGAGAAGAAGCAGAAGCGGGAGAAGCAGAAGTAGAAAGAGAAGCCGACGAAGAGAAGCAGAACGAGAAGCAGGAGAAACAGAAGAAGCAGAAGCGGGAGAAGCAGAAGAAGTAGAAACAGAAGAAGGAGAAGGAGCAGAAGCAGAAGGAGAAGCAGAAGCAGAAGGGGAAGCAGAAAGAGAAGCAGGAAAAGCAGAAGCAGAAGCAGAAGAATACGAAGAAGCAGAAGCAGAAGCAGAACCTGAAGCAGAAGGAGAAGCAGGAGAAGCAGAAGAAGCAGAATCTGGAGAAGCAGAATGACAAGCTGAAGGAGAAGCAGAAAGAGAATCAAAAGCAGAAGGAGAAGCAGAAGAAACAGAAGAAGCAGAAGCAGTAGCAGTTACAGCAGAAGCAGAAGGAGAAGCAGAAGGAAAAGCAGGAGAACGAGAAGGAGAAGGAGAAACAGAGGCAGAAGCAGAAGGAGAAGCAGAAGCAGAAGAAAGAGCATAAGGACAGCACAAACAGAAGGAGATGCAGA
>NW_012311720.1:0-2313 GCF_000151885.1 Dipodomys ordii | reverse complement strand
CACCGCTTTATCCCCGGCTGTGTCCCTCTGTGTCTTCACTGTGTCCCCCACTGTGTCCCACTGTGTCCTCGCTGTGTCCGCAGCTGTGCCCCCACTGTGTCCCGTTGTGTCCACAGCTGTGTACCACGCTATGTAACGCTGTGTCCCCGCTTTATCGACGCTGTGTCCCGCTGTGTCCCGCTGTGTCCTCGCTGTGTTCCCCGCTGTGTCCCGCTGTGTCCCCCGCTGTGTCCCCCACTGTGTCCTCGCTGTGTCCCCTGCTGTGTCCCGCTGTGTCCTCACTGTGTCCCCCACTGTGTCCCGCTGTGTCCCCCGCTGTGTCCCGCTGTGTCCGACTGTGTCCCGCTCTGTACCCGCTGTGTCCCTCTGTGTCCCGCTGTGTCCCCGCTGTGTGCCTGCTGTGTCCCGTTGTGTAGCCTGCTGTGTCCCGTTGTGTCGCCCGCTTTGTCCCGCTGTGTCCCACTGTGTCCCCGCTGTGTCCCGCTGTGTCCCGCTGTGTCCCCGGTGTGTGCCCGCTTTGTCCCGCTGTGTACCCCGCTGTGTCCAGCTATGTCACCGCCTTGTCTCGCTGTGGCCACTCTCTGTCTCCACTGTCCCCTGCTGTGTCCCCCGCTGTGTCCCACTGTGTCCAGGCAAGTCACTGCTGTTTCCCGCTGTGTCCCGCTGTGTTCCGTGGTGTCCCTCTTTGTCCCCCACTGTGTCCCCGCTGAGTCCCCGCTGTGTCACCGCTGTGTCCCACTGTGTCCTCGCTGTGTCCCCCGCTGTCTCCCGCTCTGTATCCCGCTGTGTCTCACACTTTGTCCCCGCTGTGTCCCACTGTGTCCCGCTGTGCCCCCACTGAGTCCCGTTGTGTCTACAGCTGTGTACCACGCTGTGTAACGCTGTGTGCCCGCTGTATCGACGCTGTGTCCCGCTGGGTCCCGCTGTGTCCTCGCTGTGTCCCCCGCTGTGTTCTCGCTGTGTCCCCCGCTGTGTCCCGTTGTGTCCCCAGCTATGTACCACGCTGTGTCCCGCTGTATCGACGCTGTGTCCCACTGGGTCCTGCTGTTTCCTTCCTGTGTTCCCTGCTGTGTCCCGCTCTGTCCCGCTGTGTCCCCGCTGTGTGCCCGCTGTGTCCCGCTGTGTACTCCGTTGTGTCCAGCTGTATCACCGCTGTGTCTCGCTTTGGCCCCTCTCTGTCTCCGAGTCCCCCGCTGTGTCCCCCGCTGTGTCCCTCTGGGTCCCGCTGTGTCCCCCCCTTTGTCCCGCTGAGTCCCCTCTGTGTCGCCGCTGTGTCCCGCTGTCCTCGCTGTGTCCCCCGCTGTCTGCCGCTTTGTCCCCGCTGTGTCCCAAGCTGTGTCCCGCTGTGTCCCACTGTGTACCCCGCTGTGTCCCACTATGTTTCTGCAGTGTCCCCGCTGTGTCCCGCTGTGTCCCGCTGTGTCCTCGCTGTGTCCCACGCTGTGTTCTGCTGTGGCCTCGCTTTTTTCCCCGCTGTGTCCCCCTCTGTGTCCCCCGCTGTGTCCCATTGTGTCCCCCGCTGTGTCCCTGCTATGTCCCGCGGTGTCCCGCTGTGTACTGCTGTGTCCCCCGCTGAGTCCCGCTGTGTCCCCGCTGTGTCCCAATGTGTCCTCGATCTGTCCCCCGCTGTGTACCGCTGTGTCCATCCTGTGTCCCCAGCTGTGTCCTGCTGTGTCCAGCTTTGTCCCCCGCTATGTCCTGCTGTGTCCCCCGCTGTTTCCCGCTCTATCCTTGCTGTGTCCCCCACTGTGTGCCGCTGTGTCCTCGCTGTGTCCCCCGCTGTGTCCCGCTGTGTCCTTTTGTGTCACGCTGTTTTCCCGCTGTGTCCCTGCTGTGTCCCTCTGTGTACCCCGCTGTGTCCAGTTTTGTCTCCGCTGTGTCTCGCTGTGTCCCACGCTCTGTTCCACACTGTGTCCCGCCTTGTCCCTCGCTGTATCCCGCTGTGTCCCCCGCTGTGTCCCGCTTTGTCACCCCCTGAGTCCCCGCTGTGTCACCGCTGTGTCCGGCTGTTTCCTCGCTGTGTCCCCTGCTGTCACCCTCTCTGTCCCCTGCTGTGTCTCACGCTTTTTCCCCGCTGTGTCCCACTGTGTCCCGCTGTGTCCGGCTGTGCCCCCACTGTGTCCCGTTGAGTCCACAGCTGTGTACCACACTGTGTAACGCTGTGTCCCCGCTGTATCGACGCTGTGTCCCGCTGTGTCCCGCTGTGTCCCCCGCTGTGTCCCCCGCTGTGTCCTCGCTTTGTCCCCTGCTGTGTCCCGCTGTGTCCTCACTGGGTCCCCCACTGTGTCCCGCTTTGTCCCCCGCTGTGTCCCG
>NW_012311719.1:0-2313 GCF_000151885.1 Dipodomys ordii | reverse complement strand
ACAGCGGGGAACAGTGGGGGACACAGCGGGACACAGCAGGGAACACAGCGAGGACACAGCGGGACACAGCGGGACACAGCGTCGATACAGCGAGGACACAGTGGGACACAGCGGGGTACACAGCTGGGGACACAACGGGACACAGCGGGGGACACATTGAGGACACAGCAGGACACAGCGGGGGACACAGGGGAAAACACAGAGGGACACAGCGGGGGACACAGCAAGTACACATTTGGACACAGCGGGGACACAGCGGTACTCAGCGGGGGACACAGCTGTACACATCGGGACACAGTGGGACACAGCGGGGGACACAGAGGGGTACACAGCGTGACACAGCGAGGACACAGCGGGACCCAGCGGGACACAGCGTCGTTACAACGGGGACACAGCGGGACAGAGCGGGGTACACAGCTGGGGACACAACGGGGCACAGCGGGGGACACAGCGAGGACACAGTGGGACACAGCGGGACACAGGGGGGACATTGCGGGAACATAGCGGGACACAGCGGGACACAGTAGGACAAGCTTGTGACCCAGCGGGGACACAGCGGGACACAGCGGGGGACACAGCTAGGACACAGCGGGACACAGCGGGACACAGTGGGGACACAAAGGGGACTCAGAGGGGGAAACAGCAGGGAAAAAAGCGGGACACCATGGGACACAGTGTGACACAGCAGGACACAGAGGGAACACTGCGTTGACACAGCAGGACAAAGCGGGGGACACAGCGGGACACAGCGGGACACAGCGGGGGACACAGCGGGGGACAGTGGAGACAAAGAGAGGACACAGCGGGACACAGCGGTGACACAGCTGGACACAACGGAGTACACAGCGGGACACAGCGGGCACAAAGCGGGGACAGAGCGGGACACAGATGGAAACAGCGGGACACAGCGGGGGACACAGCGGGACACAGAGGGGGACACAGTGAGGACACAGTGGGACACAGCGGGGGACACAGCGAGGACACAGCGGTGACACAGCTGGACACAACGAAGTACACAGCGGGACACAGCGGGCACACAGCGGGGACACAGCAGGACACAGCGGGTAACACAGGGAGGACACAGCATGACCCAGTGGGACACAGCGTCGATACAGCGGGGACACAGCGGGACACAGCGGGGTACACAGCTGCGGACACAACGGGACACAGTGTGGGCACAGCGGGACACAGCGGGACAGAGGGGGATACAGTGGGACACAGCGGGACACAGCGGGGACACAGGGGGGACACAGCGGGACACAGAGGGGGACACAGCGAGGACACAGCGGGTAGCAGCCGGGACATAGCGAGACTCAGCGGGGGACACAGCGGGACACAGCGGGGGACAGAGCCGGGGACACAGCGGGACACAGCGGGGGACACAGCAGGACACAGCAGTGGACACAAAGGGACACAGCGGGGGACACAGCGGGACACAGCGCGGGACACAGAAGGGGACACAGCGTGACGCAGCGGGGGACACAGCGGGACACAGCCCGGGACACAGCAGGGGACACAGTGTGACACAGTGGGGGACACAGCGGGACACAGCGGGACACAGCGGGACAGAGCGGGGGACAGAGTGGGACACAGCTGGGACCAGCGGGGACACAGCGGGACACAGTAGGGACACAGCGGGACACAGCGGGACACAGCGGGGTACACAGCTGGACCCAGCAGGAGACACAGCGGGACACAGCGGGGGAAACAGAGGGAAACAGAGGGACACAGGGAGGAAAACGCGGGGGACACAGCGGGGACACAGCAGGACACAACCGGGGACAAAGCGGTAGACAGAGGGGGACACAGCGAGGACACAGCGGGACATAGTGGGTACACAGATGGGACTCAGCGGGGGACACAGCGGGGGACAAAGTGGGACACCATGGGACACAGTCCGACACAGCGGGGACACTGCGGGGACACAGCGGGACAAAGCGGGGGACACAGCGGGACACAGCAGGACTGAGCGGGGGATACAGCGAGGACACAGAGGGACAAACCGGGACACAGCGGGACACAGCGGGGACACAGCAGGAGACCCAGCGGGACCGAGCGGGGACACAGTGGGGACACAGCGGGGGACAAAGTGGGGGATTCAGCAGGACACAGCGGGACACAGCGGGGACACAGCGGGGACACAGCAGGGGACACAGCGAGGACACAGCAGGACATAGCAGGGAAACAGCGGGACACAACGGGGACAGAGCATTGGACACAGCGGGACACAGCTGGGGACACAGCAGGACACAGCGGGGGACACAGCGGGGGACACAGCGGGACACAGCCAGACACAGCTGGGACACAGCGGGA